>NC_060181.1:26690076-26757576 GCF_021184085.1 Oncorhynchus gorbuscha | reverse complement strand
AGGTGGTGGGGGAGAGGGGGTTGAGGTGGTGGGGTGAGGCGGGTTGAGGTGGGGGGGAGAGGGGGTTGAGGTGGTGGGGGAGAGGGGGTTGAGATGGTGGGGGTGAGGCAGGTTGAGATGGGATAAGGGTATGGGGGTGGGTGTTTGATGAGGTGAGATGGGAGAGGGGGAAATGGGATAGGGTGAGGCAGGGGTGAGATGGGAGAGGGGGGGGATGAGGCATGGGTGAGATGGGAGTGAGGAGGCAGGGGGAGGGGTGAGGCAGGGGGAGATGGGAGGGGGAGGCAGGGGGAGATGGGGGAGGCAGGGGGATATCAGCTGCCTTTTATACCAATTCAGCTACACTGGCAGGAGAGAAAACAACCCCAAAATCTCTATAGAAATTCAAATGTAACGTCTGAAAATAATACAGTACTTTACATCAATGCATCAATGCATAACAAACAGCTGATGTTAATACAATGTAGTAATTACAATATAATGAGGAACAAACGGTGCTGTTGTAATTAGCTAGCTGGCTGCCGTGTGCCATTAACTCAGACATGGGCTATTATGCCTTTTTATCCTTCTATGTTTTCTCAGGAACTACTTAGTCTAATTAACAGAAAACTGTCCGGGGGTGTCCTCGGATGGGGCCACAGTGTCTCCTGACCCCTCCTGTCTCAGCCTCCAGTATTTATGCTGCAGTAGTTTATGTGTCGGGGGGCTAGGGTCAGTTTGTTTATCTGGAGTACTTCTCCTGTCCTATTCGGTGGTAAATCTAAGTGGCGTTCTCTAATTCTCTCCTTCTCTCTTTCTTTCTCTCTCTCGGAGGACCTGAGCCCTAGAACCATGCCCCAGGACTACCTGACATGATGACTCCTTGCTGTCCCCAGTCCACCTGGCCATGCTGCTGCTCCAGTTTCAACTGGCCTGGGCCCTAGGACCATGTCCCAGGACTACCTGACATGAGGACTCCTTGCTGTCCCCAGTCCACCTGGCCATGCTCCTGCTCCAGTTTCAACTGTTCTGCCTTACTATTATTCAACCATGCTGGTCATTTATGAACATTTGAACATCTTGGGTTCTGTTATAATCTCCACCTGGCACAGCCAGAAGAGGACTGGCCACCCCACATATGCTCTCTAATTCTCTCTTTCTTTCTCTCTCTCGGAGGACCTGAGCCCTAGGACCGTGCCCCAGGACTACCTGACATGATGGCTCCTTGCTGTCCCCAGTCCATCTGACTGTGCTGCTGCTCCAGTTTCAACTGTTCTGCCTTATTATTATTTGACCATGCTGGTCATTTATGAACATTTGAACATCTTGGTCATGTTCTGTTATAATCTCTACCCGGCACAGCCAGAAGAGGAGGCCACCCCACATAGCCCGGTTCCTCTCTAGGTTTCTTCCTAGGTTTTGGCCTTTCTAGGGAGTTTTTCCTAGCCACCGTGCTTTTACACCTGCATTGTTTGCTGTTTGGGGTTTTAGGCTGGGTTTCTGTACAGCACTTTGAGATATCAGCTGATGTACGAAGGGCTATATAAATAAATTTGATTTGATTTGATTTGATGAGAGGGGAGGGAGGGGAGATGAGGGGGAGGGGGAGGAAGTGGGGAGTTGAGAGGGGGAGGGTGAGGCAGGGGGAGATGAGAGGTGGGAGGGGGTGGCAGGGGGAGATGAGAGGGGAGGGTGAGGCAGGGGGAGATGAGAGGTGGGAGGGGGTGGCAGGGGGAGATGAGAGGGGGAGGGTGAGGCAGGGGAGATGAGAGGTGGGAGGGGGTGGCAGGGGGAGATGAGAGGGGGAGGGTGAGGCAGGGGAGATGAGAGGTGGGGAGGGGGTGGCAGGGGAGATGAGGGCTGGCAGGGGGAGATGAGAGGGGGAGGGTGAGGCAGGGGGAGATGAGAGGGGGGAGGCAGGGGGGGCAGGGGGAGATGAGGCACTGACAGGCCCACAGAGCTCCTAATGCACACACACACATAATGATCTCTGTGTGTGCCCATGTTACCTCACTCACAAATATTGCTCGGCCCAGCATATTAATTTACCCAGCATACAATGCTTCACTGGGTTTCTCCTCTTACCGCCTTCCTGCCTCTCAAATCATACTCTCTGTTTCCTATCTGAATGACCTATTTTCTCACCTCCATATCTTCTCTCTCCCTACCTCTTTCTCTCTCCTTCTCACCCTTTCCCCAAATACCGATACAATTCCATCAAAATATACCAGAGGTAGACTTGTCTGTTCTATCTATATGTTCTATCAGTGGTCTATCCCTACAGTATGAAACCAGGCTCAGGATGTGAACCGAGATAATCAGCTGTGGACAGAGATAATCAGCTATGGACAGAGGTAATCAGTGTTGTCCATAGAGATCCTATTTCATTATGTGGTTGTGCCCATGTTGCTACAATAGCAGGTGAGATAGGTTCGTCATGGCTCTATACCCAGTAGAAATAGTGTGATAACACCTCAAGGATAACCTGTACAGGGCCCAGAGCAGAGATAGTGTACTGGCAGACAGAGAGAGAGAGAGAGGTCATGTCTACACTTTGGTTGCTTTGTGGTCTGATTGTGTTCAGATCTGGCTGTATTGTGTGCAGATTTCTCCTCAGTCTGGATGCAATCATCTCATACAGAAGCCTGCCAGGCTTTATGTATTACAGGCATTACCCTTTGCCACAGATATGGCTGTCAGGAAGTGGTTTATTCTATGAGTAAGTGCTTAGGTAGACATGTGACACCCTGTACTCACTTCCTTATAGTTATGAAGAGAGAGAGAGAGAGAGAGAGAGAGAGAGAGAGAGAGAGAGATGAACATAGGATGAGAGAGAGAGCGACAGAGAGAGAGAGAGACAGAGAGAGAGATGAACATAGGATGAGAGAGAGAGAGAGAGAGAGAGAGAGAGAGAGAGAGAGAGAGAGAGAGAGAGAGAGAGAGAGAGAGAGAGAGAGAGAGAGAGAGAGAGAGAGAGAGAGAGAGAGAGAGAGAGAGAGAGAGAGAGAGAGAGAGAGAGAGAGAGAGAGAGAGAGAGAGAGAGAGAGAGAGATTGTTAGAGAGATTAACATGTGATGAGTGAGAGAGAGAGAGAGAGAGAGAGAGAGAGAGAGAGAGAGAGAGAGAGAGAGAGAGAGAGAGAGAGAGAGAGAGAGAGAGAGAGAGAGAGAGAGAGATTGTTAGAGAGAGAGAGAGAGAGAGAGAGAGAGAGAGAGAGAGAGAGAGAGAGATATATTGTTAGAGAGATTAACATGATGATGAGAGAGAGAGAGAGAGAGAGAGAGAGAGAGAGAGAGAGAGAGAGAGAGAGAGAGAGAGAGGGAGAGAGAGACTGTACCTTACTGTTTATATTATAATAGTCTTCATAGAGAGAGAGAGAGAGAGAGAGAGAGAGAGAGAGAGAGAGAGAGAGAGAGAGAGAGAGAGAGAGAGAGAGAGAGAGAGAGAGAGAGAGAGAGACAGAGACAGAGACAGAGACAGAGAGAGACTGTACCTTACTGTTTATATTATAATAGTCTTCATAGAGAAAGAGAGAGAGAGAAAGAGAGAGAGAGACAGAGAAAAGAGAAAATTGTAAAGAAAATAACAGAATTCTTCAACCAGGGGCGGGGCCTTTGCCAGGGTTGCAATCTGAGCCCTGCACTCTTCAATATTTACATAAAACGAATTGGCCACTAATATAGAAAAATACTCAGCCCCTGGTGTTAGTCTCCACAATTCAGAAGTTAAATGCCTACTCTTCGCAGATGACCTATGCCTGCTGTCACCCACAGCACATGGCCTACAGCAGAGCCAGGACCTGCTAGAGCCATACTGCCAGACCTGGGCCCTGGCAGTAAACCCCAAAAAGATTAAAATAATGATTTTCCAGAGAAGATCCAGATCTCAGGGAAATAGACCAAAGTTCTCAATTGGTACAAAATATATAGAGTACTGGACACACTACAATTACTTAAATGTAAAAATAAGCTCAACTGGACACCCTAGTGAGGCAGTGAATGAGCTGAGAGAGAAAGTATGCAGGGCGTTCTACGCCATTAAAAAGCTAATTGAAATTGAAATCGAAATTTGGCTAAAACTAATTGAATACCCCATTGAAACCCTGCATGCAGAGTTCTGTAAGATTCTCCTACATGTCCAGAGGAAAACTACAAACAATGCATGCAGGGCAGAATTAGGCCAATATCCACTAATAATAAAAACTCAAAAAAGAGCTATTAAGTTTTGGAAACATCTCAAATACAGTGACCCCCTCTCATATCATTACCAAGCCCTGCAATGCCAAGAGCTGAGCAAAGAAAAGAGTCCCCTCATCCAGCTGGTCCTGGGGCTGAGTTCACAAACCTGTTCTACTAACACACTGAAGCCTCAGTCCCCTCATCCAGCTGGTCCTGGGGCTGAGTTCACAAACCTGTTCTACTAACACACTGAAGCCTCAGTCCCCTCATCCAGCTGGTCCTGGGGCTGAGTTCACAAACCTGTTCTACTAACACACTGAAGCCTCAGTCCCCTCATCCAGCTGGTCCTGGGGCTGAGTTCACATACTTGTTCTTGTTCAATCAATCAGGATAAACCAAATTACAACACAGTCAAAACAAAACTATATAGCTTATTGGGAAAAACAAGCAAAATGCAGTGCTATCTAGCCCTAAATCGACAGTACACCGTGGCTAAATATTTGACCATATGAGCACAGCCTTGAGAAGGGTAGACACAGGAAAACCTGTCATGTTTTGTCATTTATTATCTTGTCTTGTCCCTGTGCTTCCCATTCTATTCGTTTCCCTCTGCTGGTCTTATTAGGTTCTTTCCCTCTTTCTATCCCTCTCTCTCCCCCTCCCTCTCTCACTCTCTCGCTCTCTCTTCTCTCTATCGTTCCGTTCCTGCTCCCAGCTGTTCCTATTCCCCTAATCAATCATTTAGTCTTCCCACACCTGTTCCCGATCCTTTCCCCTGATTAGAGTCCCTATTTCTTCCTTTGTGTTCCGTTCCTGTCCTGTCGGTTCCTTGTCTAGAATTCACCGTGCTGTGTTTGTGTATCGCCCTGTCGTGTCGTGTTTTCCTCAGATGCTGCGTGGTGAGCAGGTGTCTGAGTCTGTCTGGTTCAAGTGCCTTCCCGAGGCAACCTGCTGTTCACCTGCTGTTCAAGATCGAGTCTCCAGTTTGTCCTCGTCATTTCGAGTGAAAGTTGTGTTTTTTGTTTGTATTTACTTTACTGGATTAAAGACTCTGTTTTCGCCAAGTCGCTTTTGGGTCCTCTTTCACCTGCATGACAGAAGGAACCGACCAAGGAATGGACCCAGCGACTTCAGACGCTCGTTACACTGCCGTCAAGATCCAAGGAGCCATGCTCGGCAGACACGAGCAGGAATTGTCTGCTGCTCGCCATGCCGTGGAGAACCTGGCCGCTCAGGTTTCCGACCTCTCTGGACAGTTCCAGAGTCTACGTCTCGTGCCACCTGTTACTTCCTGGCCTGCCGAGCCTCCAGAACCTAGGGTTAATAACCCACCTTGCTACTCCGGGCAGCCCACTGAGTGCCGCTCCTTTCTCACGCAGTGTGAGATTGTGTTCTCTCTCCAACCCAACACATACTCTAGAGAGAGAGCTCGGGTTGCTTACGTCATTTCACTCCTTACTGGCCGGGCTCGAGAATGGGGCACAGCTATCTGGGAGGCAAGGGCTGATTGCTCTAACAAGTTCCAGAACTTTAAAGAGGAGATGATTCGGGTTTTTGACCGTTCAGTTTTTGGTAGGGAGGCTTCTAGGGCCCTGGCTTCCTTATGCCAAGGTGAACGGTCCATAACGGATTATTCTATTGAGTTTCGCACTCTTGCTGCCTCTAGTGAGTGGAACGAGCCGGCGCTGCTCGCTCGTTTTCTGGAGGGACTCCACGCAGTGGTTAAGGATGAGATTCTCTCCCGGGAGGTTCCTTCAGATGTGGACTCTTTGATTGCTCTCGCCATCCGCATAGAACGACGGGTAGATCTTCGTCACCGGGCTCGTGGAAGAGAGCTCGCATCAACGGTGTTTCCCTGCTCCGCATCGCAACCATCTCCCTCCTCTGGCTCAGAGTCTGAGCCCATGCAGCTGGGAGGGATTCGCATCTCGACTAAGGAGAGGGAACGGAGGATCACCAACCGCCTGTGCCTCTATTGCGGAGTTGCTGGACATTTTGTTAATTCATGTCCAGTAAAAGCCAGAGCTCATCTGTAAGCGGAGGGCTACAGGTGAGCGCAACTACTCAAGTCTCTCCATCAAGATCCTGTACTACTTTGTCGGTCCATCTACACTGGACCGGTTCGGGTGCTACATGTAGTGCCTTGATAGACTCTGGGGCTGAGGGTTGTTTCATGGACGAAGCATGGGTTCGGAAACATGACATTCCTTTCAGAGAGTTAGAGAAGCCTACGCCCATGTTCGCCTTAGATGGTAGTCATCTTCCCAGTATCAGATTTGAGACACTACCTTTAACCCTCACAGTATCTGGTAACCACAGTGAGACTATTTCTTTTTTGATTTTTCGTTCACCGTTTACACCTGTTGTTTTGGGTCATCCCTGGCTAGTATGTCATAATCCTTCAATTAATTGGTCTAGTAATTCTATCCTATCCTGGAACGTTTCTTGTCATGTGAAGTGTTTAATGTCTGCCATCCCTCCCGTTTCTTCTGTCCCTACTTCTCAGGAGGAACCTGGCGATTTGACAGGAGTGCCGGAGGAATATCATGATCTGCGCACGGTCTTCAGTCGGTCCCGAGCCAACTCCCTTCCTCCTCACCGGTCGTATGATTGTAGTATTGATCTCCTTCCGGGGACCACTCCTCCTCGGGGTAGACTATACTCTCTGTCGGCTCCCGAACGTAAGGCTCTCGAGGATTATTTGTCTGTGTCTCTTGACGCCGGTACCATAGTGCCTTCTTCCTCTCCGGCCGGGGCGGGGTTCTTTTTGTTAAGAAGAAGGACGGTACTCTGCGCCCTGCGTGGATTATCGAGGGCTGAATGACATAACGGTTAAGAATCGTTATCCGCTTCCCCTTATGTCATCAGCCTTCGAGATTCTGCAGGGAGCCAGGTGCTTTACTAAGTTGGACCTTCGTAACGCTTACCATCTCGTGCGCATCAGAGAGGGGGACGAGTGGAAAACGGCGTTTAACACTCCGTTAGGGCATTTTGAGTACCGGGTTCTGCCGTTTGGTCTCGCCAATGCGCCAGCTGTTTTTCAGGCATTAGTTAATGATGTTCTGAGAGACATGCTGAACATCTTTGTTTTTGTCTATCTTGACGATATCCTGATTTTTTCTCCGTCACTCGAGATTCATGTTCAGCACGTTCGACGTGTTCTACAGCGCCTTTTAGAGAATTGTCTCTACGTAAAGTCTGAGAAGTGCTCTTTTCATGTCTCCTCCGTTACTTTTCTCGGTTCCGTTATTTCCGCTGAAGGCATTCAGATGGATTCCGCTAAGGTCCAAGCTGTCAGTGATTGGCCCGTTCCAAGGTCACGTGTCGAGTTGCAGCGCTTTTTAGGTTTCGCTAATTTCTATCGGCGTTTCATTCGTAATTTCGGTCAAGTTGCTGCCCCTCTCACAGCTCTTACTTCTGTCAAGACGTGTTTTAAGTGGTCCGGTTCCGCCCAGGGAGCTTTTGATCTTCTAAAAGAACGTTTTACGTCCGCTCCTATCCTCGTTACTCCTGACGTCACTAGACAATTCATTGTCGAGGTTGACGCTTCAGAGGTAGGCGTGGGAGCCATTCTATCCCAGCGCTTCCAGTCTGACGATAAGGTTCATCCTTGCGCTTATTTTTCTCATCGCCTGTCGCCATCTGAGCGCAACTATGATGTGGGTAACCGTGAACTGCTCGCCATCCGCTTAGCCCTAGGCGAATGGCGACAGTGGTTGGAGGGGGCGACCGTTCCTTTTGTCGTTTGGACAGACCATAAGAACCTTGAGTACATCCGTTCTGCCAAACGACTTAATGCCCGTCAAGCTCGTTGGGCGTTGTTTTTCGCTCGTTTCGAGTTTGTGATTTCTTACCGTCCGGGTAGCAAGAACACCAAGCCTGATGCCTTATCCCGTCTGTTTAGTTCTTCTGTGGCTTCTACTGATCCCGAGGGGATTCTTCCTTATGGGCGTGTTGTCGGGTTAACAGTCTGGGGAATTGAAAGACAGGTTAAGCAAGCACTCACGCACACTGCGTCGCCGCGCGCTTGTCCTAGTAACCTCCTTTTCGTTCCTGTTTCCACTCGTCTGGCTGTTCTTCAGTGGGCTCACTCTGCCAAGTTAGCTGGTCATCCCGGTGTTCGAGGCACTCTTGCGTCTATTCGCCAGCGCTTTTGGTGGCCGACTCAGGAGCGTGACACGCGCCGTTTCGTGGCTGCTTGTTCGGACTGCGCGCAGACTAAGTCGGGTAACTCTCCTCCTGCCGGTCATCTCAGACCGCTCCCCATTCCTTCTCGACCATGGTCTCACATCGCCCTAGACTTCATTACCGGTCTGCCTTTGTCTGCGGGGAAGACTGTGATTCTTACGGTTGTCGATAGGTTCTCTAAGGCGGCACATTTCATTCCCCTCGCTAAACTTCCTTCCGCTAAGGAGACGGCACAAATCATTATCGAGAATGTATTCAGAATTCATGGCCTCCCGTTAGACGCCGTTTCAGACCCGCAATAGAGGCCCGCAATTCACGTCACAGTTTTGGAGGGAGTTCTGTCGTTTGATTGGTGCGTCCGTCAGTATCTCTTCCGGGTTTCATCCCCAGTCTAACGGTCAAGCAGAGAGGGCCAATCAGACGATTGGTCGCATACTACGCAGCCTTTCTTTCAGAAACCCTGCGTCTTGGGCAGAACAGCTCCCCTGGGCAGAATACGCTCACAATTCGCTTCCTTCGTCTGCTACCGGGTTATCTCCGTTTCAGAGTAGTCTGGGTTACCAGCCTCCTCTGTTCTCATCATCCCAGCTTGCCGAGTCCAGCGTTCCCTCCGCTCAAGCGTTTGTCCAACGTTGTGAGCGCACCTGGAGGAGGGTGAGGTCTGCACTTTGCCGTTACAGGGCACAGACTGTGAGAGCCGCCAATAAACGCAGGATTAAGAGTCCAAGGTATTGTTGCGGCCAGAGAGTGTGGCTTTCCACTCGCAACCTTCCTCTTACGACAGCTTCTCGTAAGTTGACTCCGCGGTTCATTGGTCCGTTCCGTGTCTCCCAGGTCGTCAATCCTGTCGCTGTGCGACTGCTTCTTCCGCGACATCTTCGTCGCGTCCATCCTGTCTTCCATGTCTCCTGTGTCAAGCCCTTTCTTCGCACCCCCGTTCGTCTTCCCTCCCCCCTCCCGTCCTTGTCGAGAGCGCACCTATTTACAAGGTACATAAGATCATGGACATGCGTTCTCGGGGACGGGGTCACCAATACTTAGTGGATTGGGAGGGTTACGGTCCTGAGGAGAGGAGTTGGGTTCCGTCTCGGGACGTGCTGGACCGTTCACTCATTGATGATTTCCTCCGTTGCCGCCAGGATTCCTCCTCGAGTGCGCCAGGAGGCGCTCGGTGAGTGGGGGGTACTGTCATGTTTTGTCATTTATTATCTTGTCTTGTCCCTGTGCTTCCCATTCTATTCGTTTCCCTCTGCTGGTCTTATTAGGTTCTTTCCCTCTTTCTATCCCTCTCTCTCCCCTCCCTCTCTCACTCTCTCGCTCTCTCTTCTCTCTATCGTTCCGTTCCTGCTCCCAGCTGTTCCTATTCCCCTAATCAATCATTTAGTCTTCCCACACCTGTTCCCGATCCTTTCCCCTGATTAGAGTCCCTATTTCTTCCTTTGTGTTCCGTTCCTGTCCTGTCGGTTCCTTGTCTAGAATTCACCGTGCTGTGTTTGTGTATCGCCCTGTCGTGTCGTGTTTTCCTCAGATGCTGCGTGGTGAGCAGGTGTCTGAGTCTGTCTGGTTCAAGTGCCTTCCCGAGGCAACCTGCTGTTCACCTGCTGTTCAAGATCGAGTCTCCAGTTTGTCCTCGTCATTTCGAGTGAAAGTTGTGTTTTTTGTTTGTATTTACTTTACTGGATTAAAGACTCTGTTTTCGCCAAGTCGCTTTTGGGTCCTCTTTCACCTGCATGACAAAACCTGGCTCCCTGTAGAGGAAAGGCTGTGCAATCACTGCACAACAGCAGAACCTGAGACGGAGCTGCATTTCCTAAGAAAATTTCAAAAATATAAAACAATTAGAGAGTGTCATTTTCCCAAATTTGAAACCCTTATTCAAGGTTTCAAAGACCTCTCTGATGAGAGTAAGCTACCCGTCCTGTTGGGGGAGGACACAGAGAGCTGTGGGTTGGCAGCGCACTACATTGCTGCCTGCCAGAATTTGAGGGACAGTGTCTGACAGACCAATCAACCTGCACATGTACTCTACTGTATGCTTATTGTTATTGTTGAATGTATGGTTATTTTGACCCTTGGTTATTGTTGTTACTGTTGTCCCGTTGACAATCTTGATTCTCATTTGTATTTATTTTTATATTGTAAATATCCTAAATAAGTTTTGGCAACATGTACATTGTTACGTCATGCCAATAAAGCGAATTGAATTGAATTTAATTGGGAGAGAGAGATAGAGATATGAACATATGATGAGAGAGAGAGAGATAGAGATATGAACATATGATGAGAGAGAGAGAGATAGAGATATGAACATATGATGAGAGAGAGAGAGAGAGATAGAGATATGAACATATGATGAGAGAGAGATAGAGATATGAACATATGATGAGAGAGAGATAGAGATATGAACATGATGAGAGAGAGATAGAGATATGAACATATGATGAGAGAGAGATATGAACATATGATGAGAGAGAGATAGAGATATGAACATATGATGAGAGAGAGAGAGAGAGATAGAGATATGAACATATGATGAGAGAGAGATATGAACATATGATGAGAGAGAGATAGAGATATGAACATATGATGAGAGAGAGAGGGAGATAGAGATATGAACATATGATGAGAAAGAGAGAGGTAGAGAAAGAGATGAACATATGATGAGAGAGAGAGATATGAACATATGATGAGAGAGAGAGATATGAACATATGATGAGAAAGAGAGAGATAGAGATATGAACATATGATGAGAAAGAGAGAGGTAGAGAAAGAGATGAACATATGATGAGAAAGAGAGAGATAGAGAGAGATGAACATATGATGAGAGAGAGAGATAGAGATATGAACATATGATGAGAAAGAGAGAGGTAGAGAAAGAGATGAACATATGATGAGAGAGAGAGATAGAGATATGAACATATGATGAGAAAGAGAGAGGTAGAGAAAGAGATGAACATATGATGAGAGAGAGAGATATGAACATATGATGAGAGAGAGAGAGATATGAACATATGATGAGAAAGAGAGAGATAGAGAGAGATATGAACATATGATGAGAAAGAGAGAGGTAGAGAAAGAGATGAACATATGATGAGAAAGAGAGAGATATGAACATATGATGAGAGAGAGAGAGGGAGAGAAAGAGATGAACATATGATGAGAAAGAGAGAGATATGAACATATGATGAGAAAGAGAGAGATATGAACATATGATGAGAGATAGAGAGAGATGAACATATGATGAGAGAGAGAGAGATATGAACATATGATGAGAGAGAGATGAACATATGATGAGAGAGAGAGAGATATGAACATATGATGAGAGAGAGATGAACATATGATGATAGAGAGATATATATAGATATAAACATATGATGAGAGATATATATAGATATGAACATATGATGAGAGATATATATAGATATGAACATATGATGAGAGATATATATAGATATGAACATATGATGAGAGAGAGAGAGGGAGGGAGAAAAAGAGAGAGATGAACATATGATGAGAGAGAGAGATATATAGATATGAACATATGATGAGAGAGAGAGAGGGAGGGAGAAAAAGAGAGAGATGAACATATGATGAGAGAGAGAGAGGCTGTGATCTGCATTGTGTTGCACTGCTGGGAGAGCTGCCTGTCTGGGGATGAACGTGTGCTGAGAGAGGTTATGGATGACCTGCAATGAGCAAACAACATTCTGGACAAGACACACGTGTTTTCACGATAATCTTGTGCAAGAAGGTCTTTTGACAAGAGAAAAAAATGAACAGAAAAATTGGAACAATATTGCACCAAACAGATCTTTGATCTTGACGTGTAATTTAGTTGTCAAGCCTTGCAGGAAGTACTGTATAAAAGAGCAATGGCATCTCATCATAACACAATATGAACCAACGAAGCGGTCATCCATTGCCCTTTGGTTTGACGCCCACATGATCACACAGAGAGACAGACTAACGGTTACCAATTCCAGCTGTCATGTTTAGCCACCATTAGACCCTTCAAGTGCCAACACAAATTACAGCTATTGGAAAGCAAGTGTACTTCAGGCCCAGTGCCATTTAATTTAACACACCGGCAGTATGGACTGGTCAGTGGGATAATACTGACACACACACACAAACACACAGAGCTATAACACCAATGTATTGCCGTCGTTCCTGCAACGGACCAATGGTAAGACTGAATTAGTATCCCATAATAGAGCAGGACTGCGATGCCGTGTTGACCCCCCTGTGCATGACAATCATGGAGACAGTTTTATTACTCTAGTCACTGGTGCACATCACACTCACTGGGAATTGTCAGCAAGGCATGCTCCATACAGGACCAGGACAAGGATACACACACACACACACACACACACACACACACACACACACACACACACACACACACACACACACACACACACACACACACACACACACACACACACACACACACACACACACACACACACACACACACACACACACACACACACACACACACACACACACACACACACACACGCACACACACACACACACACACAAACACACACAGCCTTCTCAGACCTCAGATACACCCAAAACAGAATGGAATCTGCCTTAGGTTTTTGACTGAAGTAACTTTCCCTTTAGTGTATGAAGAGCATCCCACAATAACATGGAGACACGTAGGCAACATCAGCAGAGGGAATTAGTTGCCAGTCAGGAAGTGGGGAAGTCGACTAGAAAGGAGGTCAATGGGAGAAGATGATGAGGAGGAATAGGGCAATGGTGTTGGTGACGGGATGCTACGATCGGCATGTTAGCTTATGATAGGATGCCATGTTATATTAGGCCACTCCCTAATGCCAGGCGCTGGTATTAGAATAACTGTACTGGGGGATGGAAGGGAGAGAATGAGATGCAGTGTCCACTGACTCCACTCTTAATGATTGTGACATGTTGGAACCAGGGCGCCCACTGGCCTTCAACTCCTATTCTGGACTGATCCAACCAAGACTACAGGAGGAAACAGAAAGGACCAGGAGATGATGGAGGCCTGGGAAGAGCAGAGGGTCAGCTGCACTACCCCCTGGATCATGTAAACCATTTCGTTTCCAATGGATATCTGTTTTGTTATGGTTTTATTTTTATCAATAGGCCTCTTCAATTTGAACACTATCCATATCATCAAAGCTACGTATATACAAAAAAAACATATAGTGGAATGCTATATGTATAAATAAATAAGGTGCATATAGTGTACACCTCCTAATCCTTTTATGATATTTTTAAATAAAGTTTATGAATCAACTGTAATCTATAATCCATCCAGGCCGCTGCAGCATCCCTAGATCAGTAATGACCCCGTCTTAGCGGGAGATAAGCCATGCCACATAGACGTATTATACAAACGCGCCCTCCCTCCCTCCCCCAATCTATTTCTCTCTATCACTCCCTCACTGAATGTGCATGTGTGTGTGTGAGTGTATGTGAGAATCTGAGTGTATGGCATTGGTATGCATTTCTGTGCATTGAATGTGTGTCTGACTGATCACATGTGAGATTTTGAGACAACAACAACAAACGTTGCTTTATGCTGGGTAAGCAGGCCATGGTTGTGTCCCTTCCCGGCCAGCAGCCCAGAGTTGGGGGGGATTATCAAACCTCTCATGTTGCCTAACACCACCACAATGCATGACTGTAATACATGGTGTTCACTTATCTAGGTCCACCTACTCTGCAGGAAGCCAGCTCTGCGGTACTAAACAAACAATATGCAGTATAATACAGTAACCTGGATACCATGCAATATGGTTCTAGGTTCTCTACATGATACCTACCTTATAGGAGGAAGGTGAAGAGGAAGTTATTATATTGACTGTAGGTGATAAATAGCTGTCTAGTATTTCCCCCCCAGTATTTCCCACCTTCCTCTCTTGCTGTCTTTCTTTTTACCATCCCCAGGGACTATCAGACACTGAGAGCTCGACCAGTGTTCCCTACATTCTGGAGCTGATTAGCCAGGAGGTGGTGTGTGGTGGGTTGTGGGTAATGGTGCATCGTGGGTAGAGGAGGATGATATGGGGAGTGTTCCTTCGGGGACCACGGTTCAGTGGCTACCATAACTATCAAATCCTCAAATCAAGCTTTATTCATACAGAACATATCAGACATGGAATTCAACACAATGTGCTTTACAGGAAATAACGAATAAAAACAAAATAATAGCTGAAATATTTACTACACAGCAAACAAAAGAATGGCAAACAGAACAACTGAAAACACCCGACGGAAAAGCAAAGCTAAAGAGATGTGCTTTACGATCTTTTAAATATGTCCACAGTTTCAGCCCCCCTCAGGTTCTACTGGGTACATAATTTAAAAGTAGGCCTGACGTGTATTGGGATGCATGAGCGTGCATTGATTTAAAAACCAATAGAAGAATCTTCAAATATATTCTAAAACTCACAGGCAGCCATTGCAAAGACATTAAAACCGGTGTAATGTGTGCTCTCCGTCTGTTCTTGGCCAGTACCCGTGCTGTAGCATTCTGTATGTTTTGCAGTTGACTAATGGCTTTCTGGGGTTGAGCAGACAGGAGACCATTACTGTAGTCAAGCCTGCTTGTAATATGGATGAGTCTCTCTGTATCAGCTTGAGAGAGAAACAGCCGCACATTGGCAATGTTCCTCAGGTGGTAAAAAGCTATTTTGGTCACATTCCTAATATGTGATTTGAAACGTAGTTCAGAATCTAAAATAACACCTACATTGTTACCTGGTGTTTTATCTTTATTGCCTGTGAATTAAAATGTGCGGCGAGATTCTCTCTCTCTGTGCTTTGGCTCCAACAATAAGTTCCTTGGTCTTGTCTTGATTTAGCTGGAGGAAGTTGTGTGCCATCATAGTATTTAAATCACTAATACAGTCTAATAATTTATCTGTGGAGCTAAAATCCTCTGGTGACACAGAAATGTAAAGTTATGTATCGTCTGCGTAGCAATGAAAATCACTGCTGTGCTTTCTGATAACGCTGCCAATGGGTAACATATATAAACTGAACAGAAGCCCAAAATCAAACCTTGTGGAACGCCACGTGATGTGTATTATTTCTGAGTTATGTTCACCAAGGGTGACCACAAACTCTTAACCATTTTAATAGGTCCTAAACCCATTTAGACCTGGACCAGAGAGGCCAACCCACCTTTTCAGTCTGTCCAAAAGGACATCATGGTCAACAGTGTCGAACACAGCTCTTAAATCTAAGAGTACAAGGACAGAGAGCTATTTAGCATCTGTGTTGGCTCTAAGATCATATATCACTTTAACTAAGGCTGTCCCTGTGCTGTGGTGGGCACGAAAGCCAGATTGGAATTTTTCTAAAATACTGTTGGCATTTAAGAAATATTTTAGCTGTTTGAATACCAATTTCTCCAGAATTCTGCTTCAGAACGGAAGGTTGGAGATTGGCCGAAAACTGCTGAGAGTTGAAGAATCTATTGCTTTTCTTCAGAAGGGGTTTCACCATAACAGTTTTTAGTGCAGTGAGGAGTGCCTGTGAACAGAGCGTGATTAACAATAGCCTGCACTTATTAAGATATGCAATTAAAAACAGTTTTGAAGAAGGTGGTGGGAATAGGATCGAGAAGGCAGGTTAAAAAGTTGTGATATCACTTTCCTGAGCATGCCTTTGTCAAAGAGGGAAAATAAATTCATAGTGCCTTTGTCAAAGAGGGAAAATAAATTCATAGTGCCTTTGTCAAAGAGGGAAAATAAATTCATAGTGCCTTTGTCAAAGAGGGAAAATAAATTCATAGTGCCTTTGTCAAAGAGGGAAAATAAATTCATGGTGCCTTTGTCAAAGAGGGAAAATAAATTCATAGTGCCTTTGTCAAAGAGGGAAAATAAATCCATAGTGCCTTTGTGTGAATCGGCCTGCTCCTGTAACTCATGAAAACCCATGTAAAGTGACATGGATGGAATCCCTCCTTCCTCCCCAAAGTTTGTGTTTCAGTTTAAATCTCCCTTCAGTCAGTGTGAAGGATCTTTGTCATATCGTCTGGCTAATGGAAACACCTGTAGGGGGGCTGGGTGACAAGGAAGAAGAGGGTGGAGAGAGAACTTTCATTCTACATTATAGTTCTTCTATTGAAAAAATACTCTGTAGCAGTGAAGCAGTGGACCATTGAGCCATGTCTAAGCCAAGAATACTATTCCAAGAACATTTGTCTGAAAATCAATAGGCATGGACACTATGTGGAAGAAAAAGATAGGAAGAGTGCACTTCTGCTTGAACTCTAGGATATGTGTGTGTGCTAATGAAAGCTGGATTGAACCGACTGGGAATATGCAGTGCCTGTGATAAGGTTGTGTGCATGTGTGAGTGTGTAGCTCCCACACATCGACAGAGAGGTGTGAAGTTTCCCACATTGGATACACACGTAAAATAAGAAATCAATGTCCTCTTTGCCTGCATTTCCTTCCACCTCTAGAGGGGATCTGACCGACTGTTCTGGTTTCTTCCTCTCTGCCTGCATTTCCTTCCACCTCTAGAGGGGATCTGACCGACTGCTCTGGTTTCTTCCTCTCTGCCTGCATTTCCTTCCACCTCTAGAGGGGATCTGACCGACTGCTCTGGTTTCTTCCTCTCTGCCTGCATTTCCTTCCACCTCTAGAGGGGATCTGACCAACTGTTCTGGTTTCTTCCTCTCTGCCTGCATTTCCTTCCACCTCTAGAGGGGATCTGACCGACTGCTCTGGTTTCTTCCTCTCTGCCTCCATAATCAAATCAGCAAACACTTCACGCTGTTCCTCTCTCTGCATAGCAACAATGATCCCGCAGAGATCATATAGCCTACACATTTCAAAGTATGGATAGAAGTGGCTGCTAAGTGTCATACGTGTTATGTGACTGGCACAAAGCATATTAATGATGCATTATGTGTCCCATGTATATGTCTAGTGATGTGGGATATTCTAGCCTACCGCAGATGTTGGCTTGGTGCTAATAGGCGGCCGTAGTGAAGAGCTGGAGCTTATTCAGGAAGGTGTAACATTACAGGGTAATCAGAGATAAATATATCCCGTCACAGACAATAGGTAATCGTGTTAGCCCTATACAGTACCTTACTATCTGTGACATTCTGTACATTTCACCTCTCTGAACACGCTCCTGTGTCATTGTTTTAAAGCAGGAAGAAGGCCAAAGGTCAAAGGATGTAGATCTGTCCAACCCCATAATCTGGAACGGTCCTTGTAGACTGGATCTGTGGGACATTCCGACTTTGACATAACCATTGAAGTTGAAAGATTAAATGGTTAAGGTATGGGATAAGGAAAGGATTAGGTAAGGGTTATGGTTATGGTTAGGTTTGGGGTAGGGCTTAAGGTTAGGATTAGGGTTCAAGGTAGGGATGTCCCAAGGATCCCAGAAAACCAATCTAGAACACACTTTGGGAACAAAACTCTGTATAAGGAAATAAATTGGTGGATGAGAAGAGACGTCGCCAATCCTACTGCCAAACTTAGAGAATCGAGGTCACGGAAAAAGACTGGCCACAAACACACTACTGTGCAAACACACACACACACACACACACACACACACACACACACACACACACACACACACACACACACACACACACACACACACACACACACACACACACACACACACACACACACACACACACACACACACACACACAATCCCTGGGAACTCTTTGACACTGATCTGGATGGGTCTGCTGGTCTCCTGCCAACTCCATGTGGCACCAGTTGTCATGGCTTAAGTAAGCTCTACTACCCTGCTGACCCCATCCACACCTGCTGCAAAACAGCAAACTGATGGGATAGACAACAGCAAGCTTGTAATGGGATAGACAACATTTAGACATCAGTGATCGGCTTTGACATGTTCTTTGTTCTTTTATAGCTAAGTTTGTTTCACTAAGGGTTAAAAGTGAAACAATTTATGTGACTGTATAAAGAGCTGTCCACGTCAATAGAACCATCTGCTGTGTCAGTAGACTGGATGGAATACAGTTATCAGTCAACAGTTTGGACACACCTTCTCATTCCAGGGATTTTCTTTATTTTTACTATTTTCTACATTGTAAAATAATAGTGAAGACATCAAACCTAGGAAATAACACATATGGAATCAACCAAATAAGTGTTAAACAAATCAACATTTATTTCATATTTGAGATTCTTCCAATAGTGTATCGGTTGTCATCTGGAGAAAGAGAGAAGGACCAATGCCCAGCGTGGTAAGTGTCCATTATTTTAATAAAACAACTGTACACCGAACAAAACAACAAAAACGACAAACAAACAGTCCTGTAAGGTGATGAAGAAACACTAAACAGAAAATAATCACCCACAACCAAATCAAATTTATTTATATAGCCCTTCGTACATCAGCTGATATCTCAAAGTGCTGTACAGAAACCCAGCCTAAAACCCCAAACAGCAAACAATGCGGGTCTAAAAGCACGGTGGCTAGGAAAAACTCCCTAGAAAGGCCAAAACCTAGGAAGAAACCTAGAGAGGAACCAGGCTATGTGGGGTGGCCAGTCCTCTTCTGGCTGTGCCGGGTGGAGATTATAACAGAACATGACCAAGATGTTCAAATGTTCATAAATGACCAGCATGGTCGAATAATAATAAGGCAGAACAGTTGAAACTGGAGCAGCAGCACAGTCAGGTGGACTGGGGACAGCAAGGAGCCATCATGTCAGGTAGTCCTGGGGCACGGTCCTAGGGCTCAGGTCCTCCGAGAGAGAGAAAGAAAGAGAGAATTAGAGAGAGCATATGTGGGGTGGCCAGTCCTCTTCTGGCTGTGCCGAGTGGAGATTATAACAGAACGTGGCCAAGATGTTCAAATGTTCATAAATGACCAGCATGGTTGAATAATAGTAAGGCAGAACAGTTGAAACTGGAGCAGCAGCATGGCCAGGTGGACTGGGGAAAACAGACTACCTAAGAATGATTCGCAATCAGAGACAACGATCGACAGCTGCCTCTGATTGAGAACCATACCAGGCCAAACACAGAAATACAACATAGAACAAAGAACATAGACTACCCACCCCAACTCACGCCCTGACCAAACTAACACAAAGACAAAATAATGGAACTAAGGTCAGAACGTGACAAATAGCCACCCTTTGCCTTGATGAAAGCTTTGCATACTCTTGGCATTCTCTCAACCAACTTCACGAAGTAGTCACCTGGAATGCATTTCAATTAACAGGTCTGCCTTGTTAAAAGTTAATTTGTGGAATTTCTTTCCATCTTAATGTGTTTGAGCCAATCTGTTGTGTTGTGACGAGGTAGGGGTGGTATACAGTAAATAGCCTTATTTGGTAAAAGACCATGTCCATATTATGGCAAGAACAGCTCAAATAAGCAAAGTTAAATGACAATCCATCATTACTTTAAGACATGAAGGTCAGCGAATGCGGAACATTTCAAGAACTTTTAAAGTTTCTTCAAGTGCAGTTGCAAAAACCATCAAGCGCTATGATGAAATCTCATGATGAACACCACAGGAAAGGAAGACCCAGATTTACCTCTGCTGCAGAGATTAAGTTCATTAGAGTAACCAGCCTCAGAGATTGCAGACCAAATAAATGCTTCACAGAGTTCAAGTAACAGACACATCTCAACATCAACTGTTCAGAGGAGACTGTGTGAATCAGGCCTTCATGGTCGAATTGCACCAATAAGAAGAAGATACTTGCTTGGACCAAGAAACACGAGCAGTGGACATTAGACTGGTGGAAATCTGTCCTTTGGTCTGATGATCCAAATTTGAGATTTTTGCTTCCAACCTCCATGTCTTTGTGAAACACAGAATAGCTGAATGGATGATCTCTGCATATGTGGTTCCCACCGTGAAGCATGGAGGAGGAGGTGTGATGGTGTGGAGGTTCTTTGCTGGTGGCACTGTCTGATTTATTTAGGATTCAAGGCACACTTAACCAGCATGGCTACCACAGCATTGTGCAGCAATACGCCATCCCATCTGGTTTGCACTTAGTGGGACCATCATATGTTTTTCAACCGGCCAATGACCCAACACACCTCCAGGCTGTGAAGGGGCTATTTGACCAAGAAGGAGAGTGATGGAGTGCTGCATCAGATGACCTGGCCTCCACAATCACCCAACCTCAACCCAATTGATATGTTTTGGAATGAGTTGGACCGCAGAGTGAAGGAAAAGTAGCCAACAAGTGCTCAGCATATGTGGGAACTCCTTCAATAATGTTAGAAAAGCTTTCCAGATGAAGCTGGTTGAGAGAATACCAATACCAATATAAAATATAAAATATGTTTTGATTTGATTTGTTCAACAACACTTTTTTGGTTACTACATGATTCCATATGTGTTATTTCATGTCTTCAATATTATTCTACAATGTAGAAAATAGTAAAAAAAAAAAAGTAAAACGGTTGAATGAGTAGTTGTGTCCAAACTTGTGACTGGTATTGTACATCTAACCGGAGATGGGATCAAGATCTCAATTAGCTAATGTCTTCTTACTTGATTGGATGGGGAAATTTACAGAGACAGATAGGAAGTGTGTGTGTGTGTGTGTGTGTGTGTGTGTGTGTGTGTGTGTGTGTGTGTGTGTGTGTGTGTGTGTGTGTGTGTGTGTGTGTGTGTGTGTGTGTGTGTGTGTGTGTGTGTGTGTGTGTGTGTGTGTGTGTGTGTGTGTGTGTGTGTGTGTGTGTGTACGCATGCACACATCTTACATTTTACTACTGCACTGAGGACCTCGGTTTACCCTCTCATTCATAAAGCAGGTAATGTATAAAAATATATATTTTACCATGTAAGTTGACTGAGAACACATTCTCATTTACAGCAACGACCTCGGGAATAGTTACAGGGGAAAGAACTTTCCTCGTTCTTCAACTCAGATCTCTGCGGCTTTGGGTGCATCATTTAGTAATGGGAAAGTGTGTCTCTTTGACCCTGATCCAAATTCCCCACCACTTCCACTACCAGTCATGTTGTGACTTGGTGGACTTCCTTAGGGCCTTGTAAAGCTGGAGGTGTCTTGCTACCTGCGACTGGGCTTTATTTCCTGAGAGGAATGAGCTCCCTTTGTTTCACTATCATGAATAATGTAGTAATAAGCAGCTGTTAGTGTGTTTAAGGGGCATTTAAAGGGTTTTGTAGGTGTTAAGGGGTTTGTAGGATGTTAGCTGGCACAGAGGAGGCCAGTGTGGATGATGATATAAAGACAGGACAGATTGTTTACTTCCAGTCCTTATGCCTTATGTAAACCTGCCCTATTTACTCTGGCTTAAACCCATCTACCTCTTTAACTATTCATCTCTCTCTCTCTCAATCTTTCCCTCTCTCATTTTTCTAAATGTATCCCTCTCTCATTTTTCTAAATCTCTCCCTCTCTCTCCTTCTTTCTCAATGTATCCCTCTCTCTCTCTCTCCATCACACTCCGTCTCTCTCTCGCTCATCCTGCTGCATTGACTTGACTGCCAGAGGTGAGCCTATTGCCTGTCAGCTTATCTTCTATGCACCCCTGTACTCTGAACAAAACATATAAATGTAACATGTAAAGTGTATAGATACCAGAAATGTTCCATTCTCCCAAAAAGCTTATTTCTCTCAAATTTGGTTCACAAATTTGTTTATATCCCCTGTTAATGAGCATTTCTCCATCCACCTGATAAGCGTGGCATATCAAGAAGCTGATTAAAAAGCATGATCATTAAACAGGTGCAGCTTGTGCTGGGGACAATAAAAGACCACTTTAAAATGTACAGATGTGTCACACAACACAATGCCACAGATGTCTCAACTTTTGAAGGAGTGTGGAATTGGCTCCAGAAATTGGCTGCAGGAATTGGCTGCAGGAATGTCCACCAGAGTTGTTGACGGATAATTTAATGTTAATTCCTCTACCATAAGCTGCCTCCAATGCCGTTTTAGAGAATTTGGCAGTACGTCCAGCCGGCCTCACAACCGCAGACCATGTGTAACCACGCCATCCACTTCCGGCTTCTTCACCTATGGAATGGTCTGAGACCAGCCAAACGGACAGCTGATGGAACTGTGGGTTTGCACAACCAAATCATTTCTGCACAAATTGTCATTAACTAAGGGAATCTCATCTGCGTACTCGTCGTCCTCATTAGGGTGTTGACCTGACTGCAGTTCGGAGTTGTCAGTGACTTCAGTGGGCAAATGCTCACCGTCGAAGGCCACTGGTACACTAGAGAAGTGTGCTCTTCACAGATGAATCCCGGTTTCAACTGTACCGGGTAGATGGAAGACAGTGTGTATAGCGTCGTGTGGGCAAGTGGTTTGCTGATGTCGATGTTGTGAACAGAGTGCCCCGTGGTGGCAGTGGGGTTATGGGATGGGCAGGCATAAGGTACGGACAACAAACACAATTGCATTTTTTCGATCACAATTTGAATGCACAGAGATACAATGACGAGATCCTGAGGCCCATTGTCGTGCCATTCATCCACCGTCATCACCTCATGTTTCAGCATGATAATGCACAGCCCCATTTCGCAAGGATCTGTATAGAATTCCTGGAAGCTGAAAATGTCCCAGTTCTTCCATGGCCTGCATACTCACCAGCCATGTCAACCATTGAGCATGTTTGGGATGCTCTGGATCGACGTGTACGACAGTGTCTTTCATTTCCTGCCAATATCCAGCAACTTCGCACAGCCATTGAAAAAGAGTGGGACAACATTCCACAGGCCACAATCAACAGCCTGATCAACTCTATGTGAAGAAGATGTGTTGCGCTGCGTGAGACAAATGGTGGTCACACCAGATACTAACTGGTTTTCTGATCCACACCCCTACCTTTTTCAAGGTATTTGTGACCAGTAGATGCATAACTGTATTCCCAGTCATGTGAAATCCATAGATTAGGGCCTAATGAATTTATTTCAATGAACAGATTTCCTTATTTGAACTGTAACCTAGTAAAATCCTAGAAATTGTTGCAAGTTGCGTTTATATTTTTTCCAGTATATATCACACAACACACACTCCTCTGGCCAAGAATGCATACTCTGTGTGTGTGTGTGTGTGTGTGTGTGTGTGTGTGTGTGTGTGTGTGTGTGTGTGTGTGTGTGTGTGTGTGTGTGTGTGTGTGTGTGTGTGTGTGTGTGTGTGTGTGTGTGTGTGTGTGTGTGTGTGTGTGTGTGTGTGTGTGTGTGTGTGTGTGTGTGTGCTAATGCTAGTACCACAGAGCTACCGCAGTCACCTATGCAGCCTCCTCTCTACCTACTGTAGCAGACCTTTCCTTCCTCCATATACACCCTCTTAGTATGATTAATTCATTACAGACATCATATCCTCTCCTCTCAGCCTGGTGTGTGTGTAGCTCTGGGAAAACATACAATGCATTAGAGAGCAGTGAGTTTGTGCACAGAACTACAGGGCTCAGCTCTATGATCATATGTCAAAGCAGGGTTAGCTAGCTAGCCTCTGAGAGTACAGTACAAAGAAAGGAGCTAGCTACCAATTCTCTAATTAGAACAGGCAGGAGGTATCCTCTCAAAGCTAGCTAGATAGCCTGTGAGATTAGAACACAGAAAGAGGACTGCTAGCTAGCTACTTATAGCTAACCTTTAGAGCACAGAGGGAGGAGCGCTACCTAGCTAGCTAGCCGCTGAAAGGAGAACATAGTGAGCGGAGGCAGATTGCGCAGGTGTTGGTTTAAAGCAGTTTCCTTAGCTAAGCTTAGTGATTAGCAGAGTCAAGCAGCACGTTTTAGCTCAGCTAACCAGCCCCTGGAGGGAACGTGAGTGGCCAGGACGGAACCGATTTGTTCCAGGGACCTTTAGGGAATGGATGGTTCCTACCTTATTAAGCATGGTAAGCTGGTTAACGGTGTTACAGTGGACCACAAATGTACAGTAGGATAACAGTCACGGCTGTCCTGTCCAAAACACATTTGGAAGGAGTCCATTAACAGTCAATGTATTTGCGTGCTTGTTGGATTGTTCAGAAGAAGCGTACACAGTGTAAGGTACTAAATATGTCACAAGGGAAATATATGAACTGCACAGTTGTATGCTCATGTTGTTTATCGCCATATGTTATTACAGTGCATACAACAGTCTGCAGGCATTTCTCTTTTCCTTCAACGTTTTCATTTGCACGTCTTCATCCCCGTGACCTCACCTCTATAATTGCTACAGCTTGTAATTACCCAGCTGCCATTGCAAGCTGACAGGTACCGTGCTATGGGCGACTGATGGGCTTGTCGTGTTAAACTGGCCCTGACCCGGCCCCCTGTCACACACACACACACACACAAACGAGCACACACAAACACACACAGTGGCCACAGCCAGCAGTAACAGCAGGATCGAACCAAGTCCATGTAATTACTTAGCCTCCCCATGTCCAGGGCCTGTAGGTGTAGTGGTGACAGCTCCAAACACACAACAACCACCCACTACTAGTGCACACACACACACACACACACACACACACACACACACACACACACACACACACACACACACACACACACACACACACACACACACACACACACACACACACACACACACACACACACACACACACACAACTAGTGCACACACACACACACACAACTAGTGCACACACACACACACACACACACACACACACACACACACACACACACACACACACACACACACACACACACACACACACACACACACACACACACACACACACACACACACACACACACACACACACACACACACACACACACACACACACACACACACACACACACACACACAGAGTAATGAGGCGTGTCGGTAGAGCATGCACGGTACTACACACTGGGATTGGCTAGGATGGGATGGCAGTGTGTGAGTTAGGTTGGTGCGTGTATGGGTGCAAGTGTGTCTTTGAAACTCTCTCTCTCTCTCTGTAGGCCTATGTGTGTGTGTGTGTGTCTTAAAAAGAAAGTGCTAGACTGGAGGTGTGTGTAAGTCGAATCTCACTGTCACACTGTCTCTCTCCTTTTGTCTACCAGCGTGAATATTCAAAGCTACTGATTAGGAATTCTTCCTCGGTTGTCAGGAGAGAAGGAGAAATTAAAGCATGAATATGGCGATGCCAGAGGAGCAGACAGCTACACTTAGAAAGCAGAAGGACTCTCAGCTTTGAAAGAGAGAGAACGAGTGACAGAGACAGAGAGAAACTAAGACAGGGGAAAGGGGAGACAAAGACCAAAGCTGTTGAGCTTAGAGGACGGTGTGCATGCCTAATTGTCTGTGAATGTGTGTGTCTCAGTCCATCCTCCACCTGGGGCGAGCAGCCATGCTAGAGCTGAACAGCTGGACTCTTCTGCTAAACCCGCCAAAATAATAGCAGCAATTTGGCACTTGATGAATCCTAGGGAGACGTGAGGGGCTGTGTCCCAAATTACACCATATTCACCATATAGTGCATTAACAGTAGTGCACTAGATCGGGAATAGGGTGTCATTGGGGAAGCAATCCCATTTCATCCCCTTCCATCTACACCCTGATAGCATAATGCTCCTCCAGTCTTTAGCACAATGCAATCTGATGTTTGAGTGTAATTGTGAACAACAAACGGCTTTAATCATGTGTGAATGTGCCTATGTTTTCTTTTGAGAGCTGCATGCTTCCTGTTAATGGTAGGCTGCTTCACACAATGGAACACAAGGACGGGTCGAGTGCTCTCTAGTAGGCTTTCTGTAGACATGTAAACATACACACATGCACACACACACACAAACACATAGGAACAGGCTACCAGCCAAGTGGAAATGCTTGAATTAAGTACTTGACACATGGCCTGTAGAAGCTGCAGCATCCCGGCCCTCCTTTCTTAGTGATGCCCTCACGAGACCCCTCCTAGCTCAGAGGTCAGAGGTCAGGCCTCAGAGAGAGGGCTGTGTGTATGCGCATGCGTGTGTGTTTGTGCATCTGTGCATGTGTGTGCGCGTGAGGGGGTGGGGGTAGGCACTAGGCAGTTGTTCCATTGGAGGTGGAAGAGGAGGAGGAGGAGCAGGAACAAAGGACTGAGAGGTAAAGGGATTCCATTGTGTTTCCTCTGTGGACAGAAGACAGTACAGCATCTGTCACAGAAGCCTTAGCACTGCCATGCTAGGGACAATAGAACGACCAAGTGTCCATCTCTGAGGATGAAGTGGTGATGGCTGTCGGGCGGTTGTAGACAGACTCTTTGTAGGATTCAATAGAACAGCCTCCATTTACTACGGTCTTTCTAAAGCCCCAAAGAGGAGCAGACAGCTATGGAACTACCCTGTCAATTACTACCAGGAGTGCATGACAATTATCTCTTCTTCCTCCTTAAATGTGCACTTGTTCACTTCCCTTCCTGGATTTGAAAGGAAATGATTGGTATATAGAAAATTCCTCTAGCACATGCCGTCACCAATCAAATGATTTTTGAATTTGTTGGGAGTAGTGAACGAGCAGGAAGAAGCAGAGATTATTGGGACTTACCCCAGGCATGTGCAAAACAGGATGTGATAGACCCCAAAGGTATGGCTAAAACAAGCATGGAAACACAAGGAAAGAAAGACACACCTTACTGCTAACTAATATAACAGATGCTATTGGTGTCAAATGGTTTGCTTTTGCAGCTTGGATGCACTAATTAGGTGGAATAAATTCTCAAAATCTCCCAGCGCATTTACACATTCATTGAGATTTTTCCTTCTCCCTTGATGTCTTCCCTCTCCATGCGATGCCAGGGACACCAGGAATACTGCACTCAGGAGAACCTCCCTTCTCCCCTCTCTCCTCCTTCCTTTAACATATCATCCCCATGGATATCTTCCTCCTCTGGGAAATATAGGAATCCACCACTCCCCTCCCCTCTCTTCTCCCCAAAACATCTCTCCTCCATGTATCTCTGCACAGATATACTGTACATCAATGTACTGTCATTGAGAGAGAAATCACGGAGGAATATGTATTGCTCGCGACCCAACCCTTTTCTTTATAAATCAGGTTGGGTCCAGATGAGCCTCCAATCCATAGTCTACAATTCCACACACCACCAGACAGATGTGCTGAGGTTGGACAAAACAGTGTAATTGTGTTGAACGTCGGGGGCAGAAGGGGTCACCAAGAGGCCCCCGAGACCTCATCAACATGCCACGTCAATGCAGATCTCTCAACACGGTCTCCAAAACAATAACACACTGTAGACCGCTACAATACAGGAATATAAAAACCTCCCCGTAGAAATCCATCGCATTTCTGAATACTACCACATCCATCCACACTAGCAAGACAAAATAGCATCACAAGGCAGACTGTTAGGGTACTGTGGAAGTTGCAGATCTCTCTAACAGTAGCACACTGTACACTGAAATAATACAGGCCAATATGAAACAAATGTGGCGCATTTCAGTGTCGTGACACAATTAATTAAAAACAGAGAGGGGGAGGGGAGTGGCAGGGAGAGAAAGGGGGGAGTTGTGAAGGGGATAGGGATGAGAGAGAGAGAGAGAGAGAGAGAGAGAGAGAGAGAGAGAGAGAGAGAGAGAGAGAGCCAGCTGAGAGAGAGAGAGAGAGAGAGGAGAGAGAGAGAGAGAGAGAGAGAGAGAGAGAGAGAGAGAGAGAGAGAGAGAGAGAGAGAGAGAGAGAGAGAGAGAGAGAGAGAGAGAGGGGGAGTTGTGAAGGGGAAAGGGATGGAGAGAGAGAGAGAGAGAGAGAGAGAGAGAGAGAGAGAGAGAGAGAGAGAGAGAGAGAGAGAGAGAGAGAGAGAGAGAGAGAGAGAGAGAGAGAGAGAGAGAGAGAGAGAGAGAGAGAGAGAGAGAGAGAGAGAGAGAGAGAAAGAGAGAGAGAGAGAGAGAGAGAGAGAGAGAGAGAGAGAGAGAGAGAGAGAGAGAGAGAGAGAAAGAAAGAAAGCCAGCTGGAGAGAGAGAGAGTGTTGCCATGAGAAAAGGGCAACCAGTGAAGAACACACACCATTGTAAATACAACCCATATTTATGCTTATTTATTTTATCTTGTGTCCTTTACGATTTGTACATTGTTAAAACACTGTATATATAATATGACATTTGTAATGTCTTTATTGTTTTGAAATTTCTGTATGTGTATTGTTTACTGTTAATTTTTATTGTTTATTTCACTTTATATATTATCTACCTCACTTCCTTTGGCAATGTTAAGTTAACACATGTTTCCCATGCCAATAAAGCCCCTTGAATTGAATTGAGAGAGAGAGAGAGAGAGAGAGAGAGAGAGAGAGAGAGAGAGAGAGAGAGAGAGAGAGAGAGAGAGAGAGAGAGAGAGAGAGAGAGAGAGAGAGAGAGAGAGAGAGAGTAAGCCAGAGAGAGAGAGTAAGCCAGAGAGAGAGAGAGAGAAAGCCAGAGAGACAGAGAAAGCCAGAGAGAGAGAAAGCCAGAGAGAGAGAGAGAGAGAGAAAGCCAGAGAGAGAGAGAAAGCCAGAGAGAGAGAGAAAGAGAGAGAGAGAGAGAGAGAGAGAGAGAGAGAGAGAGAGAGAGAGAGAGAGAGAGAGAGAGAGAGAGAGAGAGAGAGAGAGAGAGAAAGCCAGAGAGAAAGAGAGAGAGAGAGAAAGCCAGAGAGAAAGAGAGAGAGAGAGAGAGAGAGAAAGCCAGAGAGAGAGAGAGAGAGAGAGAGAGAGAGAGAGAGAGAGAGAGAGAGAGAGAGAGAGAGAGAGAGAGAGAGAGAGAGAGAGAGAGAGAGAGAGAGAGAGAGAGAGAGAGAGAAAGCCAGAGAGAGAGAGAGAGGGACATCTCCTGGTGAGACAGCAGTCTAATAGGACATTGATCTTTCCCAGCGTATCCCAAGGACCCATCCTGTTCCACAGGGTCAGCATACAAGCATTCATCCATCCCCCATCACCCTCTTATCTCCCCCTTCCCCTTCTCTCCTTCCCCCTTCTATGCCCTTCCCATCCAACATCCATCGGTCCCCTCCCCATCGCCTTTACTCCGCCTTTACTCCCCCTTCCCCATCACTCCCCTTCCCCCTTTGCTTCCATTCAGTCACAAAGCATTAGTGAGGTCGGCACTGATGTTGGGCGATTAGGCCTGGCTTGCAGTTGACATTCCAATTCATCCCAAAGGTGTTTGATGAGGTTGAGGTCAGGGCTCTATGTAGGCTAGTCAAGTTCTTACACACCGATCTCAACAAATAATTTCTGTATGGACCTCGCTTCGTGCACAGGGGCATTGTCATGCTGAAACAGGAAAGGGCCTTCCCCAAACTGTTGCCACAAAGTTGGAAACACAGAATCGTCAAGAATGTCATTGTATGCTGTAGTGTTAAGATTTGTTTTCACTGGAACTAAGGGGAACCATGAAATATAGCCCCAGATCATTATTCCTCCTCCACCAAACTGTACAGTTGGCACTATGCAGTGGGACAGATTCGTCCGTCGGACTGACAGTTGGTGAAACGTGATTCATCACTCCAGAGGATGCGTTTCCACTGCTCCAGAGTCCAATGGCAGCGAGGTTTACACCACTCCAGCCGATACTTGGCATTGCGCATGGTGATCTTAGCTTTGTGTGTGGCTGTTCGGCCATGGAAACCCATTTCATTAAGCTCTCGACGAACAGTTGTGCTGACGTTGCTTCCAGAGGCAGTTTGGAACTCGGTAGTGAGTGTTGCAACCGAGGACAGGCCATTTTTACGTGCTACGTGCTTCAGCACCCATTTCGTGAGCTTGTGTGGCCAACTACTTCGCGGCTGAGCTGTTGTTGCTCCTGGACGTTTCTATTTCACAATAACTTCACTTACAGTTGACAGGGGCAGCTCTAGCAGGGCAGAAATTTGATGAACTGACTTGTTGGAAAGGTGGCACGTTGAAAGCCACTCTTCAGTAAGGCCTTTGTTTGTCTATGGAGATTGCTTGGCTGTGTGCTCGACTTTATACACCCGTCAGCAACGAGTGTGGCTGAAATAGCCGAATCCACTAATTTGAAGGCGTGTCCACTTGCTTTTGTAGATATAATATGCCTTATAACACAGAGACAATAAATTATGTTTCTGCAATTATACAACTGCTCATATGTAGCGTAATAAAAATGTATGAACATGTATTGGTCATCAACATCATTCTAACGTGCAGCTCACTCGTTTGCAACATGCAGGTTCAGAGTTCAAACACATGTTCATAAGGGAACCTATGCACACAGCGTCAGCATCCACCACCCCACCGGTAATGCAACTCGTCAACTGCATGTGTCAGATGGTGATAAATGTGTCCAACAGCGGTTTGTAGAGGCTGGAGGAGTACCAGCTGCCACTGTGAGCCTTGTGAATGGGAGTGAATGGGGAAAAGCACAGTCCCTCAATCTCCAGTCCTCTCCTCCTCCTCCTCCCCTCAGCAACAGCCAGAGCGGGCTGGGGATTCACCTCAGGGACTGCAGTAAATATGTTCACATACCACGATGTCGCAAAAGGATCTCCAGTGCCTTTAAACCTCTGACACATGCAGCCTGTTTTATTGTCTCTCTATTCTGCAAACAGCAGGTGTGAATCCGGCTCAAAGGAGTAGTACCTTTGTTTCTTTTCATTCTAAAAACATGCCCAATTCTTCTCAAATGCTCTTGATTCGATGGTCAGAGTCTAAACTGTATCCCCCAAAGCAGTATGCAAAAGCAATAAGAAAACATAGACAACAAAAGTACAAGGCTTAGTGCACCACTTTTGATCAGGGCTATTTGGGACTCAGACAAGCAGATTGAACAGGTTCAGGTAGGTACAGTTATATAGTACAACATACAGTAACACTCTCAAGCCCTTCCACGATAAACAATCACCACCACTCAGCAACATCAACAAACATCTTCAAATCAATATTTCATGAAGAGATTCCAGTGTACCACTCAAGAGTAAGACAGACAGACAGACATAAAGACAGAGAGAGAGAGAGAGAGAAAGAGAGAGAGAGAGAGAGAGTAGTCTGCTGCACTGCACATCTAGTAACAGAGGATGATATCTTTCTCGACACTCCCTCTATTTTCAGCGTGGTGACCGAATGAATGAACAGCACAGCAGTAGTAGCAGCATTACCTGTTTGCCAGACGTAGACAGTTGGTTTGGTGTCGGCTGCAGTTTGTGCCTCTGTGGCTCCAGAGATCCAGAAGAGGATCAGCACCAGCCTCCAGTGAGAGGGAAGTAACTCCCTCCACACACCCAGCATCCCCTTCACTCCACCGGGCAACCCCATGGCTCTTGCAGGGGGACCGTGTGGATAGTATCCACACAATAACAGAAAACCAAATAGAAAAAGAGTGGAGAAGGCAACACAACGGAGACAGAAAAACACGCTGAGGAGGCGGGCAGACACAGCGGAGAAGTGTACTCTGCTCCCTTTGCTTTTGTCCCTTTCTCACACAAGGGTTGTTCCGTCCGTTCCTCTAAGAAGAAGTAATCCTGGGTGAATGAAGGGTTCTCCTCCTCTCTCTCTCTCTCTCTCTCTCTCTCTCTCTCTCTCTCTCTCTCTCTCTCTCTCGCTCTCTCTCGCTCTCTCTCGCTCTCTCTCGCTCTCTCTCTCTCTCTGTGGTGGCTAGGTCAGCGAGGGACAACGAGGTCTGTCCGTAATGAAAACAGGGAACAATAGACCTCTAAGACGAGGCTGCTGATGTTGCTGCGTCCTGTGTGTGCCGAGCTGATGCAGCACCTCCCTCTCTCTCCCTCCTTCTCTCTCTCTCTCGCTCTCTCGCTCACTCTCTTGCCCTCCCCCTCTTGCTTTCCATTGAACTTGCCCTCCCTCTCGCTCTGTGGCTCTTCCCTCTCGCTGTCTTGATCATACTTTCATACCCTTATTTTTTTAGTTGGTGCTCTATGCTCCCATCAGTGGAGGCAGGCAGCTGGACAGAGGGTGGGGAGAGGGGTGTGTGTGTGTGTGTGTGTGTGTGTGTGTGTGTGTGTGTGTGTGTGTGTGTGTGTGTGTGTGTGTGTGTGTGTGTGTGTGTGTGTGTGTGTGTGTGTGTGTGTGTGTGTGTGTGTGTGTGTGTGTGTGTGTGTGTGTGTGTGTGTGAGAAAGAGGGAGGGAGGTAAGGGGATAGAACTCTGAAAACAGTACAGAGGGAGGATAAAGAGCATCTGAATGAGTCAGTAAAATAAAACAATGAATTATTGATGTCAGCTGGGTTTGACCTTGTATGATATTCAAGCCAGAGACCCGACATCCTGCAGTGCAAACACACACACATGTACACGCACATACAGAAGTAGGATCTTAATTTGAGCCAGTTTGCTTCAACAGGAATATAATCCTGCAGCAACAGTGAATGTGAATTATTTTTGTAGGGGTGGGTACATTTTTCATTAGGGAAAATCAATCTGAAATTTCTAAGTGTAAATGACAAACTTTAAAAGCCTTTTTAAAAATCAAGTACACTACAAGTTTGCAAATTCCAAGCAACAAAGGAGTGATCAAATTAAGATCCTACGATCTGTACACACACACACTCCTGGTTTCCGTATCATACACAGGAGAGGAACAGGCCACTCAATGAAACCAGGCTATAAATGTGACTGCCTATAGAAGGAGGCTGGGAAATTAATCTGACAATATAACAGACATACTGCAATTGTCACTCATTCTACCCATAATGCAGCTCACATAAAGACAGGAAAACATCATCATAATGTTTGTACTTCATGATCAAAAACTCCAGCAAAATTTGAACAATAAATATGTTAGAATAGACAGGAAAACACAGTCCCAAGACCAAAACAGACTATGGGCGGTGTACAGTACACATGGATTTTGTGTTGTAGATATGTGTTAGTAGAATAGGGGCCTGAGGGCACACACTAGTGTGTTGATAATTCTGTACTGAATGTATTGTAATGTTTTTAAAATTGTATAACTGCCTTCGTTTTGCAGGACCCCAGGAAGAGTAGCTGCTGCATTGGCAAATACAAATACAAAATAGAAAACCTTTTCTTTTATCAGATTTACCCATTCATTATGTGTATGTATAGCCTCTATATAGATGGTCCCAGTTTATTAAAAAAAAATGTATTTCACCTTTATTTAACCAGGTAGGCTAGTTGAGAACAAGTTCTCATTTACAACTGCGACCTGGCCAAGATAAAGCATAGCAGTGTGAACAGACAACGCAGAGTTACACATGGAGTAAACAATTAACAAGTCAATAACACAGTAGAAAAAAAGAGAGTCTATATACATTGTGTGCAAAAGGCATGAGGAGGTAGGCAAATAATTACAATTTTGCGGATTAACACTGGAGTGATAAATGATCAGATGGTCATGTACAGGTAGAGATATTGGTGTGCAAAAGAGCAGAAAAGTAAATAAATATAACAGTATGGGGATGAGGTAGGTAAAATTGGGTGGGCTATTTACCGATAGACTATGTACAGCTGCAGCGATCGGTTAGCTGCTCAGATAGCAGATGTTTGAAGTTGGTGAAGGAGATAAAAGTCTCCAACTTCAGCGATTTTTGCAATTCGTTTCAGTCACAGGCAGCAGAGAACTGGAAGGAAAGGCAGCCAAATTAGGTGTTGGCTTTAGGGATGATCAGTGAGATACACCTGCTGGAGCGCGTGCTACGGGTGGGTGTTGCCATCGTGACCAGTGAACTGAGATAAGGAGGAGCTTTACCTAGCATGGACTTGTAGATGACCTGGAGCCAGTGGGTGCTTTAGTAACAAAACGGATGGCACTGTGATAAACTGCATCCAGTTTGCTGAGTAGAGTATTGGAAGCTATTTTGTAGATGACATCGCCGAAGTCGAGGATCGGTAGGATAGTCAGTTTTATTGGGTAAGTTTGGCTGCGTGAGTGAAGGAGGCTTTGTTGCGGAATAGAAAGCCGACTCTAGATTTGATTTTAGATTGGAGATGTCATCCACACCCTCTTTCGCCAAGCGGCTCAAGACAACCCTCCCTCGCCCAATGTCCTTGACCACAACCCCTGCAGCCTACTCCTCTGCTCCCCATTCCTCTTATCCTCTCCCCCCTCCTCACCCATCCTCCTCCCCAGCCTACCATCCGATGTGGTATTTCACAGCCATTAGGTTAATAAAGGGAGATCTCACCCCCTGCTAGCTGTAACTAGGAAGCCCACGCCGCTCAACAAATTAGCCAAGCCAGAGCCAGAAGGACTCTATTCACCAGCTCTGCTCCCTAAGCACTGCTTCTTACACACACACACATGCACGGACAAACAAATGTGTGCAGTGCTGCTTCACACACACAGACACATACTGTGTCAAGCTTTGTGGGATTAATGACAACAGACAGCTGTCTGAATGATGACATTGGTAATTTTATTTAGTTTAGAAACTAAGAAGTTGTCCTCTTATCCTCCCCTCCTCTGCAGGCACTTCCAAAAGTCTCCTCACACCTCCTCACCCCCCATCCTAACACCTAGTTGAACTTCTGGCCTCACTCTCTCAAGCCAACGACAGTCTAAAGCCGGACAGCAGCGCCAAGAGAGAGGGGGAGAGGGAGGGAGAGAGAGAGAGAGAGAGAGAGAGAGAGAGAGAGAGAGAGAGAGAGAGAGAGAGAGAGAGAGAGAGAGAGAGAGAGAGAGAGAGAGAGAGAGAGAGAGAGAGAGAGAGAGAGAGAGAGAGAAATAGGGGGAGAGAGTGGGAAGAAGACGGAGAAGGCTTACCAGAGGTTTAAAGGGTTTGTGCACAACCCTGATTAGAAGGAATCAGCTGGCTGGATTACAGCTTCAGCCGCTCTCATTTAAAACTCACAAACAGAGCTGGGCACAGAGACAGAGACAGACTGAGACGATACCAGACTCCCTGTGGCATGGCCATCACTAACACTGGCCGCCTCTGCAGTCTCAACAAATACGTTAACAGCTAAGCACTTGAGAGAGAGAGAGAGAGAGAGAGAGAGAGAGAGAGAGAGAGAGAGAGAGAGAGAGAGAGAGAGAGAGAGAGAGAGAGAGAGAGAGAGAGAGAGAGAATAGATAGAGGCAGCGTGGGAATAGATAGAGGCAGCGTGGGAATAGATAGAGGCAGCGAAAAAGAAGGTGAGGGAAGAATGACACAGAGGGCAGGGAGAGAGGGAGACATTAAAGAGGGTAGAGGTGTGAGGGGAGAGCGAAAGAGCAGAAGAGGGATGGAGAGAATCAGCTGTGTAAAAGATAGTGCTGTGTAATGGGAGGATATCTAAGGAGAGTTGGGCGTAATGACTTTCAGCACAACACTCATCACAGAGCTACACACACACACACACACACACACACACACACACACACACACACACACACACACACACACACACACACACACACACACACACACACACACACACACACACACACACACACACACACACACACACACACACACACACACACACACACAGAGAGAGAGAGAGAGAGAGAGAGAATGAGAGAAAATATACACTACCAAGTTTGGGGTCATTTGATGTCCTTGATTTTGAAAGAAAAGCACATTTTTTGTCCATTTAAATGACATCAAATTGATCAGAAATACAGTTTAGACATTGATAATGTTGTAAATGACTATAGTACCTGGAAACAGCTTATTTTCTATGGAATATCTACTTAGGTGTACAGAGGCCCATTATCAGCAACCATCACTCCTGTGTTCCAATGGCACGTTGTGTTAGCTAATCCAAGTTTAGCATTTTAAAAGGCTAATTGATCATTAGAAAACCATTTTACAATTATGTTAGCACAGCTGAAAACTGTTGTCCTGATTAAAGAAGCAATACAACTGTCCTTCTTTAGACCAGTTGAGTATCTGGAGCATCAGCATTTGTGGGTTCGATTGCAGGCTCAAAATGGCTAGAAACAAATAACTTTCTTCTGAAACAAAGAACTTTCTTCTGAAACTCGTCAGTCTATTCTTGTTCTGAGAAATGAAGGCTATTCCATGCGAGAAACAGTTTTCAGCTGTGCTAACATAATTGCAAAAGGGTTTTCTAATGATCAATTAGCCTTTTAAAATGATAGCTAATCCAAGTCTAACACAGTTAGAACACAGGAGTGATGGTTGCGATTAATGGGCTGTCGTGTCTTTGGCATCATTAAAAATGAAGACTGTTATTTTATCAAATCAATTATCTGTAATTATTATTATGTGATTAAACTAATCATGTACATTTATTTAACTAGGATGTCAGGGCACCATGGAAAATCTTCAGATTACAAAGTTATAATTTTCCGAATATAACTCTTCAGATATTTTAATATGTGATCAATTGGTCTTCTATTAATTAATAATTATTTAACTCACGTCAGTCTCTATCCAAACGTCATCTGCACAAACCCAGCTTTTGCTATAAATCATCCACACACCAGTTGGCTTAATCCTTTATTTACTAACTAACTAAATAATCACAGAACTGCATAAACAAACAAACAGTAGATATTGGTTACAAGGATAGGGAAGATTCCCTAGTGGGCTAAACTGATATGATGGCTTGGTGGACAAAGGGAAGTAGGTGTGGACTGTTATTCGTAACAATAGGAAAGGGCTGTTCCATGACGCCAAATCATATCTGTGCTCACGGGGGCGGGCCAATGACTTAGTTAAACTTTAAAGGGAATACAATTCTCTCACATGAAAGGTTTAACATCACATCATTTCACAAATATTTCATCTTTACTCATTCATTTTATACAATAATTAGATGCAAATCTCATAACTGAGGAACCTGTATAAATGGAGTTAGGGTAATGTGGCTGTATTTTCTTTCATGAGGTCACAAACATGAAACAAAACGGATCAGGTCGTAGCTCGCTTCTCCACCGACCGGTTAAACAATATCCAAAATATGGATATTGTTCAGTTCTCAAATTCTGTGATGTAGTAGAAGGTCTTTTGTTCTAATGTGAAACACTCTCTCTCCATACTGCGTGACCAGGGGGAGAGAGTCTCCACCAGGAATTTATGACCTGAGATAACAGAACCTGGATGTAGGAGAGAGAAAGAGAGAGAGAAGGGGAAGCCACGATATATACCCAGAAAGGGCCACGTCATGACAGGGCCTCTGTGCGCCTAAGTAGCTATTCTATAAAAAAAATCTGTTTCCAGGTACTATAGTCATATACAACATTAACAATGTCTACACTGTATTTCTGATCAATTTGATGTTATTTTAATGGACAAAAAATGTGCTTTTCTTTCAAAAACAAGGACATTTCTAAGTGACCCCAAACTTTTGAACGGAAGTGTACATAGCCTACCATTGTACCATATAACTAATGCAAATTCAGTAGAACACAGCACATTACATCCATTGTTTAATTCTGTTATCCTATCAGCTACATTCTGTAATTATTGTCACAATGGGTTGAACATCATCATATAACACCATACAACAAAGACCACCATGCAGTCCACTCTACTATACACAGCTCAATGCTATGCGTGCACACACACACACACACACACACACACACACACACACACACACACACACACACACACACACACACACACACACACACACACACACACACACACACACACACACACACACACACACACACACACACATTAAAGCTTCCATTAAAGGAGCGTCATCAAAACAGGAAATGTTAGATTACAGTTGTGTCCGGTGAATTGGAGTGACATGTGATTGTGAAAACATATACCCAGATATTACACAGGGATAGGAACATGGAGAAGGCTATTGCTGCCTCGTGAACTGTTTCAGTTCCACATAGACAATAGACATGAACTGTCGTATAGCTTCATTGGCTTTGTGCTATGATGGCCTAAGCCAATACTACGGAACATTATGGCCTTGCTTTCTTATTCTCTGTTTTGTTTTAGTCTTGCAGAAAGCATGGCCTGGCTACACAGAATTCCCAGAGTGCCACTTGAGCGTTTAGCAGTAACGTAACAGCTTGAGCGGGAAGGGGGAGGGGTAGAGGGCGGGAGGGAGACTCGACCAATCTGGCGGGAGAGGCCAGCCCAGTTGAGCTGATCCAATTTAAATATGCAAATGTTATCAAAGGGATGCATTGTGGTTAAAGAACAGGAACAGGGAGACAATGAGGGAGAACAACAAAAAGAGCAGCGCGACACCTCACCTAATGTAATTAACTATTGACTATTGTTTCACACACTCCAGAAATCAATTAAAGCATTTAGAGGAAGAGGGAAGGGAAAGGGGGATACCTAGTCAGTTGGACAACTGAATGCATTCAACTGAAATGTGTCTTCCACATGTAACCCAAACCATCTGAATCAGAGAGGTGCGGACGCCGTCTTCGGCGCCCGGGGAACAGAGCCTTGCTCAGGGGCAGAACGACAGATTTTAAACGGAGTGATCTCTATTGTCAAGCCATCAGAAGGGTTCACAGACCATCATATCCTGCACATTAATACATGGCACAAACACATTCACTATCAAGACGGTGACTTGTTCATATATTAAGATCATAAGACCAATGACAGCATTAATGACTTGGAGCACCAACACAAAGTCTGAGAGACTAGACTGTATTATATTGAGACTTGACCCATTTATTTCTCCAGAGTGTCTGTGTATATAGACACATAAAAAAATAGGTTGCACACAGGCTTATAGATTGAGGTATTGTATCTAAGGAAGCAGAAAGAGCCTACTTTAGCCCTTTTCTTCAGAAGACTGGACTAGCCACTGCACTTGGAAATGCATAGATATGAGCAGCATGACACAGATATGTGCAGCAACAACGGCGTGAAAATTATCATTTGCGGTGTGAAAAGCAATTGGGGCATCTGTTATTTAAGGTGTGTGTGTGTGTGTGTGTGTGTGTGTGTGTGTGTGTGTGTGTGTGTGTGTGTGTGTGTGTGTGTGTGTGTGTGTGTGTGTGTGTGTGTGTGTGTGTGTGTGTGTGTGTGTGTGTGTGTGTGTGTGTGTGTGTGTGTGTGTGTGTGTATATATATATATGTGTGTGTGGGGGGTGGATGGGTGTATTGTGTGTGTGAGGGTTGTTGTGACCCCTTCCCAATCAGGAACAAAGAGACTGAACACTAATCCAAACAGCTCATATCCGTCAAGGCAAATCAACCCTGAAATGAGTTCACTCAGGCGGAATCCCAGGACCTGTGTGTGTGTACATGCATAAGTGTGTATGTGCATGCGCGAGTGTTTGTGTGACTACGGACCCTCAGCCCAACCAATGGTTCTATTGTCTTCTGCTCCATTGGTTTAGAGCGCTTCCTAGATTGGGGGAACAAAGCGACCAAAGCACCCTGCTTTTAGCCCACACACACACACACACACACACACACACACACACACACACACACACACACACACACACACACACACACACACACACACACACACACACACACACACACACACACACACACACACACACACACACACACACACACACACACAGAGGATTTAAAGCACCCCAAAGAGGATTTAAAGGGGTTAGGGCCAACCCCTGGAGATTCACATAAACAACACACAAGAACGTAAACAGAGGTATTGTCTGGGGGTCAACATGTGATGCCCGACAAAGGTCTATGTGACCGAATAGGTAGGTTCCTTTGCATAATGTTAGAGCAATCTGTTCAAATCGGTGAACAATCTGTTTCGTCAGCATGGCTCATAACTCCTTGCTTACACTGACAGTATTTGTCCATCCTTGTCATACAATTTTCTTCCAATTGTCATATTCTAACATAATTACCTGAGATGTGGTAGATAAATTCACAATGAATTTGCTGAAAACAGATATGCAAATAGAGACGGTGGTGGTGGAGGTCATTTATTAACCATCTGAGAGAGCGAGAGAGAGAGAGAGAGAGAGAGAGAGAGAGAGAGAGAGAGAGAGAGAGAGAGAGACCCCATCAAATCATGAGAAAACAATAAGATAAATAATTGACACATTGGAAAGAATTAACAAACGGAGCAAACTAGAATGTTATTTGGCCCTAAACAGAGAGTCCACAGTGGCAGAATACCTGACCACTGTGACTGACCCTAAACAGAGAGTACACAGTGGCAGAATACCTGACCACTGTGACTGACCCTAAACAGAGAGTCCACAGTGGCAGAATACCTGACCACTGTGACTGACCCTAAACAGAGAGTCCACAGTGGCAGAATACCTGACCACTGTGACTGACCCTAAACAGAGAGTACACAGTGGCAGAATACCTGACCACTGTGACTGACCCTAAACAGAGAGTCCACAGTGGCAGAATACCTGACCACTGTGACTGACCCTAAACAGAGAGTCCACAGTGGCAGAATACCTGACCACTGTGACTGACCCTAAACAGAGAGTCCACAGTGGCAGAATACCTGACCACTGTGACTGACCCTAAACAGAGAGTCCACAGTGGCAGAATACCTGACCACTGTGACTGACCCTAAACAGAGAGTACACAGTGGCAGAATACCTGACCACTGTGACTGACCCTAAACAGAGAGTCCACAGTGGCAGAATACCTGACCACTGTGACTGACCCTAAACAGAGAGTCCACAGTGGCAGAATACCTGACCACTGTGACTGACCCTAAACAGAGAGTACACAGTGGCAGAATACCTGACCACTGTGACTGGCCCTAAACAGAGAGTACACAGTGGCAGAATACCTGACCACTGTGACTGGCCCTAAACAGAGAGTACATAGTGGCAGAATACCTGACCACTGTGACTGACCCTAAACAGAGAGTACACAGTGGCAGAATACCTGACCACTGTGACTGGCCCTAAACAGAGAGTCCACAGTGGCAGAATACCTGACCACTGTGACTGACCCTAAACAGAGAGTACACAGTGGCAGAATACCTGACCACTGTGACTGGCCCTAAACAGAGAGTACACAGTGGCAGAATACCTGACCACTGTGACTGGCCCTAAACAGAGCGTACACAGTGGCAGAATACCTGACCACTGTGACTGGCCCTAAACAGAGAGTACATAGTGGCAGAATACCTGACCACTGTGACTGGCCCTAAACAGAGAGTACATAGTGGCAGAATACCTGACCACTGTGACTGGCCCTAAACAGAGAGTACACAGTGGCAGAATACCTGACCACTGTGACTGACCCTAAACAGAGAGTACACAGTGGCAGAATACCTGACCACTGTGACTGACCCTAAACAGAGAGTACACAGTGGCAGAATACCTGACCACTGTGACTGACCCTAAACAGAGAGTACACAGTGGCAGAATACCTGACCACTGTGACTGGCCCTATAAACAGAGAGTACACAGTGGCAGAATACCTGACCACTGTGACTGACCCTAAACAGAGAGTACACAGTGGCAGAATACCTGACCACTGTGACTGACCCTAAACAGAGAGTACACAGTGGCAGAATACCTGACCACTGTGACTGACCCTAAACAGAGAGTACACAGTGGCAGAATACCTGACCACTGTGACTGACCCAAACTGAAGGAAAGCTTTGACTATGTACAGACTCAGTGAGCATAGCCTTGCTATTGAGAAAGGCTGCCGTAGGCAGACCCGACTCTCAAGAGAAGATAGGCTGTGCTCACTGCCCACAAAATGAGGTGGAAACTGAGCTGCACTTCCTAACTTCCTGCTAAATGTATGACCATATGAGAGACATATACAGTGCATTTGGGAAAGTAGTCAGACCCCTTGACTTATGTTACAGCGTTATTCTAAAATTGAATAAAATGTTGTTGTTTTTTATCATCAATCCACAAACAAAACCCCATAATGACAAAGAAAAAAATATTTGTTTTTGCAAATGTATTAAAAATAAAAAACTGAAATATCACATTTACATTAGTATTCAGACCATTTACTTAGTACTTTGTTAAAGCACCTTTGGCAGCGATTACAGCCTCGATTCGTCTTGGGTATGACGCTACAAGCATGGCACACCTATATTTTGGGAGTTTCTCCCATTCTTCTCTCCAAACTAGCTCTGTTAGGTTGGATGGGGAGTGTCGCTGCACAGCTATTTTCAGGTCTCTCCAGAGATGTTCGATTGGGAAATTGCCAAGTCCGGGCTCTGGCTGAGCCACTCAAGGACATTCAGAGACTTGTTCCAAAGCCACTCTTGCATTGTCTTGGCTGTGTGCTTAGGGTCATTGTCCTGTTGGAAGGTGAACTCCAAGCGGGTTGTCATGCGCCTTAAAAAATGTTTTTATGTAAATCAATCAATTTTAGAAAAAAAAAATATGGAAAAGGGAAAGGGGGCTGAATACTTTCCAAATGATTTGTATTTCCCTCAGATTAAACAGACCCACAAAGAATTCAAAAATAAATCAGATTTTGATAAACTCCCATATCTATTGGTTTAAATTCCACAGATTTGTGAACTGTTGCCATAATAAAAGGGCAACAAGTGAAGAACAAACACCATTGTAAATACAACCCCATATTTCAGTTTATTTCTTCCCCATTTTGTACTTTAACTATTTGCACATCGTTACAACACAGTTTATAGATATAATATGACATTTGAATTGTCTCTATTCCCTTGTAACTCTTGTGAGTGTAATGTTTACTGTTTACTTTTCTATCTATTTCACTTCCTTTGGCAATGTAAACATGTTTCCCATGCCAATAAAGACATTTGAATTTAATTGAGAGAGAGAAAGGGAGAGGTGGTTTTGGATTTGTCCCTTTCATGCCAATTTGAATATGAACTTGAGAGAGGACTTGGAGGGCAGAGAGATCCTAACCTCCCCCCCTCCCATTTGGCCATTGTATCCTTCAGAACAAGAAACTGCTAAACCCCATGTGACTGTCAGCCTCTGTGTTCAATAGATTCCTGCTGTAATGACCTTGTCTACATGAAGTAGTGTGGTAGCAGGGAGATCTTTCTACCTCTCGTCCAAACTCTAAACCTTTCTTGGAGACAGAAGACAGGTGTCTGCAGGCAGGGCCCAGGGAACATGTGTGTGTCAGGTGCACTCCACTGGTCCTGAAGCACTCAGGCTGTGCTGTCAGAGTGAGGGGATGAGCTCTAGCTGGGGTTAGACCACAACATCTGTTCTAGCTGCTATACAGAGCCTGATCTGAGATTCAGATATCCCTCAGCAGGCAGGCAGAGCTACACTCTTAAAGAAAAAGGTGCTATCAAGAACCTAAAAGGTTTCTTCGGCTGTCCCTTTAAAGAACCATTTTGGGTTCCAGGTAGAACCAAAAGGGTTCTACCTGTAACCAAAAGAGATTGCCTATGGGGACCACCATTTTTTTCTCATTTCGAACACCTTGGTTGCATACACAGCAACTGTCTGTTGAATAAATGGCCACCTAGACATTCTCATCTCAGAGACATCTCTGTTTCCTCCAGTGAAAAGGCTCTGAGTGGTATAGTCCATGTCCTGTAGAGCATGTCTAACCTGTGAAGGTGAGACTGGTGAAATCTCCTTCCTGATTACTTCTTGACAGATTTGGCATGACGTGGGCAGCCACTTGGTGACCATGACAGCAAACGATGCCTGGGAAACCACACCAAGAGGTTTGCGTGACACAGCTTGGAACATCTAACACACACACACACACACACACACAAAAGGACAAGCTTGCGTGACACTGATTGGCACGTGATCTGAATGTCCAACTCAATGACACATTCAGAATTGTTCCTGCTTTTACATAAGAGCAAGGAGATGGAGTCCTTCACACACACAATCGAGCATATCACTGTCTGTGCCAATACTGTATGGGCAGCCAGCCATGGCTTTCGTCTTACTGTCTACTATCTCAGTGAGAGAGAGAGAGAGAGAGAGAGAGAGAGAGAGAGAGAGAGAGAGAGAGAGAGAGAGAGAGAGAGAGAGAGAGAGAGAGAGAGAGAGAGAGAGAGAGAGAGAGAGAGAGAGAGAGAGAGATAGAGCGAGTGTGTGAATGCTTGTGCACTTGGGTACGTGTACCTGAAAGGAGTATAGGTAGCTGAGGACTAAATCCCCCCGGATGGCGCCGAAGGAGATGGCTACGATCCGGTAACCAATTGTGCTATTGTGTGTGTTTTTTTGCGTTATTTGTAACTTATTTTGTACATAATGTTTCTGCCACCGTGTCTTATGACTGAAAAGAGCTGTACTGGAGGAACACTTCTTCTTTAACGAGTCAGACGGGAAGGATTTCATTCAAACGCCCGACAAGGCCCTCATCCCTGTCATTCGCAGGAGAACCTCAACACCCTGCGTCATCACATTCTAAATCACCGCAAATCAAATCTACATTTGCATAAGCCGATGGGAAAACAGAAAATATTTATTGTGCCCAAAAAGAGGAAAAAAGTCAAAACACCAGCCACGTATCATACCGCACATCCACACCCAATGTGAATACACAGCTCCCCTCTCTCATTCCCCTTATCTTATCTCAGCACATGCTGCTTTTGATTGATTGATTTCTAATTGCACAAACAGGGCCCAACCTATCCCCCCCACGCTCCGCCATCCGGTCCGACGGTCGGTTTTCAATTCCCAGTGGAATTTAGGGGGAGATGGGGGTAGATTCACACACAGAGAGAGACACACACACACACAATTTAGGGGTAAGATGCTGACTCGACAGCTGTCACAGCCACTTTACCCTGGACCGACAAGATCCACCGATTGATTTCTGATACAACTCTGCTTGACAGGCTGGGGCAAGGAGGGGAGGGGTTAAGAAAACAGACAATAGAAATAGTAAGTGTTCTTTACGGATGTACTGTCGACCAGCAAAGTGGCTAGAAGTCATACTGGTTGCAGGTTTGTGGAAACGCTCTCTGTACGTTGATAATGAAATGGGGTTATTTGTTGCATTAGTGGTGTTACTAGTAGTGGTGGGGAAAAAGTCAATACAGTCACATTTTGTGATTTTTGTAAGATAATTGTTCTGGCTAGGTAGCGTTAGCTAGCGCTAGCTCCAAAATCGGTATTTTTCATATAGCTTCTTGTCCATCTTCATTTTAAATAGTGAGCCAACATGTTTTTATTTTATTTCCATGACTGATGAAAACACATTTTCTCATGCTTTCTCTTGTCCCCATGCAGCAGACATTTAGTGAGCAATATGTTTGAAACATCAAATCGCAATAAAAATTACAGTATTGAATCTTAATACATATGGAAATGGGGAGAATCTCAATACATATTGCAAAGGCACTTATGTTTCGTGACAATATTGTACCGTGGGGTCCCTGGCATTTCCCTGACCTAGTTACTAGGTGTGTTAATGAATGTGAGTTCACACCTTGAATTAACAGGTGAGGGTCGTCATTCACAAGAATGAGCTGGTGCCATGTATTATCACCAATCATACTCAGCCTACAATTGTTTTATGTTAAAAAGGATTTCTGCCTAAGAAAATCTTTACTTGTCACTTTGGTTGATATTCAGTCACTTCGAGGGAAACTTCCTGTCGACAACATGTCTGCTGAGTATAAATAAGTTCAGGAACAGAGAGGTGCTGATGAAGACAATTGGGGGAAACAAGGATATTTTACAAGGAAAAAAAGAAACATTCAGTGCAGTTTTCATTCGATGTATTTTGGAAGTGAAAACATGAACCACGTTCCCATGTGCCAAAAAACATGAACCACGTTCCCATGTGCCAAAAAACATGAACCACGTTCCCATGTGCCAAAAAACATGAACCACGTTCCCATGTGCCAAAAAACATGAACCACGTACCCATGTGCCACAAAACATGAACCACGTTCCCATGTGCCAAAAAACATGAACCACGTACCCATGTGCCAAAAAACATGAACCACGTTCCCATGTGCCAAAAAACATGAACCACGTTCCCATGTGCCAAAAAACATGAACCACGTTCCCATGTGCCAAAAAACATGAACCACGTTCCCATGTGCCAAAAAACATGAACCACATTCCCATGTGCCAAAAAACATGAACCACGTTCCCATGTGCCAAAAAACATGAACCACATTCCCATGTGCCAAAAAACATGAACCACGTTCCCATATGCCAAAAAACATGAGCCACATTCCCATGTGCCAAAAAACATGAACCACGTTCCCATGTGCCAAAAAACATGAACCACGTTCCCATGTGCCAAAAAACATGAACCACGTTCCCATGTGCCAAAAAACATGAACCACGTTCCCATGTGCCAAAAAACATGAACCACGTTCCCATGTGCCAAAAAAACGTTCCCATGTGCCAAAAAACATGAACCACGTTCCCATGTGCCAAAAAACATGAACCACGTTCCCATGTGCCAAAAAACATGAACCACATGTGCCAAAAAACATGAACCACGTACAAACACCCATGTGCCAAAAACATGAACCACGTTCCCATGTGCCAAAAAACAAAAACATGCCAAAAAACATGAACCACGTTCCCATGTGCCAAAAAACATGAACCACGTTCCCATGTGCCAAAAAACATGAACCACGTTCCCATGTGCCAAAAACATGATGCCAAAAAACGTTCCCATGTGCCAAAAAACATGAACCACGTTCCCATGTGCCAAAAAACATGAACCACGTTCCCATGTGCCATGTGCCAAAAAACAAAAACATCCCATGTGCCAAAAAACATGAACCACGTTCCCATTCCAAAAACATGAACCACGTCCCAAAAAACATGAACCACGTTCCCATGTGCCAAAAAACATGAACCACGTTCCCATGTGCCAAAAAACATGAACCACGTTCCCATGTGCCAAAAAACATGAACCACGTTCCCATGTGCCAAAAAACATGAACCACGTTCCCCATATGCCAAAAAACATGAGCCACATTCCCATGTGCCAAAAAACATGAACCACGTTCCCATGTGCCAAAAAACATGAACCACGTTCCCATGTGCCAAAAAACATGAACCACGTACCCATGTGCCAAAAAACACGTTCCCATGTGAACCACGTTCCCATGTGCCAAAAAACATGAAACATGCCAAAAAACATGAACTACGTTCCCATGTGCCCAAAAACATGAACCACGTTCCCATGTGCCAAAAACCATGAACCACGTTCCCATGTGCCAAAAAACATGAACTAGGTTCCGATGTGCCAAAAAACATGAACCACGTTCCCATGTGCCAAAAAACATGAACTACGTTCCCATGTGCCAAAAAACATGAACTACGTTCCCATGTGCCAAAAAACATGAACCACGTTCCCATGTGCCAAAAACCATGAACCACATTCCCATGTGCCAAAAAACATGAACCACATTCCCATGTGCCAAAAAACATGAACCACGTTCCCATGTGCCAAAAAACATGAACCACGTTCCCATGTGCCAAAAAACATGAACCACGTTCCCATGTGCCAAAAAACATGAACCACGTTCCCATGTGCCAAAAACCATGAACCACGTTCCCATGTGCCAAAAAACATGAACCACGTTCCCATGTGCCAAAAAAGAAAGAAAAAAGAATGGCGGATGAAATGTGATTAATAATGTTTATACGGGTGAGATCAAGAGAAGCTGTGACACATCAAAGTGTGCTCATCAATATATTCAGTATGTGGAATCCTTTCTAAAAGGTGGTGCTTCTTGTAGCTGATGGAGGCTCAAGCTTATTTCAGACTTAGGAGACCAAAGTGACAGACTTAAAAAAATCATCCTAAGTCCCTTCCTTTAATTATGGCTAGAAAGATAACGAGGGAGGAAGGATGGGATGAACAAACGAGAGAAGTGCATGGAGAAGGCATTTTTTCATCTTCCTTAGTCTTTCCATTTCCCTCCCTTTCCCCCTCCCCCAACATGTGCCCCAACACCACAACCACCGCGACCCCCGGAATCTTCAGCCCAGCACTCCAAGCCAATGAGTGCTCTACGTTCCACATTCCTTCCCGGAGACAGGGGAACCTCTAGTTCGGCTACACAGCAACCCCTTCCTCGTTCTGTTCTGCCAGTCACGCAGCTTAACACCAATCAAATGCTGCTACCCCGGCGCATTCCGCATCCCAGATCTCCCATTTGGCAAAGCACACAATATGGGGCTTTTCAAGTTTTGGTTTGTTAAGCCATGCTCACTTACAGCACAGACAGATAAATAATGGGAATTATGTTTGTTACATTCCGGTGTATGATTCTGAGCATTTTTCTTGTCTTTGATTGTGATTGGGAATGTTAGCTCCTTGTGGCTCCTATTGAGATGGATACTGAGCCTTGAAAGTCCGCTCAAGGACTCTTCTGATCAATACCGTTCAGCTCATCGTTGGCTCGTATTATATCTCCGCCTGCTATGGCACGAGCACACACACGCACACACGCGCACACACACACACACACACACACACACACACACACACACACACACACACACACACACACACACACACACACACACACACACACACACACACACACACACACACACACACACACACACACACACACACACACACACACACACACACACACACACACACACACACACACACACACACGTCTTACTCGACCTGCATTGGGTCATAAAGGAAACACAAGTGCCTGTAGATTAGGTGCAATCAGCTCAACATCTATTCAGTATCAACAGAACAATATACCATCTGCGTGGAAAGGAGATTCCATTTCATTTTATTTCTAGCTTTCATTCAATTCATCCTCTGTTGTGGGGAAAATCATCTCCTGATGGAAATGATGTGAGCTGAGGGGTTTACATTAGGTTGTGAATTCATAATAGATACTGTATTTCAGATATCTATTGGGAGAAGTGTAAAAGCCACCACAATGACATTAATAAAGATAGTGAAACACAATTAAGCCGTTCGTCACTGCAGGGCTGTAAACGTACTCTACATCATTAAAGTTAATAAGACTGTGTCCCAAATGGCACCCTATTCCCCTTTCTGTACTCTTTATAATCCTCCTTTCCTTTACTCTATAACATGAAAGGGAATAGGATGCCATGTGGGACACAGCCTAAGGGATGTCTCTGAACAGATGGGCCACAATGTCCGCTGCTACAATATGGTTGTTTTTTTCCCTTTCACAGCAATAGCCTAGACGGCTATAATCAGGTCAGGGAAAGGTGAGAACAGCAGTACCTCCTCTTTCAGATCAACTCAACCACACCACAAGCCCGTGACACAGAAGTAAAGAGGGAAATATGCCAACTCATTTGAAACCAGATCCCCTGACAAGTAGGTGAGCAAAAATGTTTGTGTCTCTCTTCCGTTGCATACCCTTTCTATTTATTTGATCCAAGCAACATGATAAGCGGAAATTCATTAGATCCTAGCTGCATTCGAAGGCAAAAGGAAGTAGCTATCTCCAGGAGTGTTGCCGCACACCGCCTCTGTCCGGCAGGGCTTACCGTACCGTACTGTACGCCTCCCGATTCCCGCCTAGAAATTACCTCTCAATCTTCACCAAGAGGAGTCTGGGTAATGGAAGTGTTCCGCCAGCTGAAGGAACACAGCAGGGTTAATAGGAGCCACTTGTTTCAGCATGGCGACACAAACACACACACACACCACCCACAGACACACACACACACCACACACAGACACACACACCACACACAGGCACACACACTCACCACACACAGACACAGACACACACCACACACACACACCACACACACCACACACACAGACACCACACACACAGGTAATTGATGTCCACAGGCGCCCAGCCTGCCTGTTGGATCGGAAACGTTGATCTCTTAACCAGCTCAGCTCACCGTGACAATCAGAGACATCTACTGCTGAGCTACAGAAGGGACATGAACAAGGAAAGAAGAGACAGATGTTTCAGAGGAGGGAAGGAAAGAAAAGAAGGGATGAAAGGAGAGGTGTTAAAGAGGGGGGAGATTGTGTTCAAGAGCTGGGGCTTGATAGAGAGATAAAGAAGAAAAACTCATGGTAACACTTTAAAGCCAACCAGTATGAAGCTTTGTTACAGCTTAAAAGCATGAATGAACCTTTACGAAGTTTTCCTGTGAGTACAAGAAATGTAGGGAAGTATGAAAAGACAGAGGAAACAGATAGGCTGTGCAGGGACACACACACATAGACACAATATACAGGGACACACACATAGACACAATATACAGGGACACACACACATAGACACAATATACAGGGACACACACACATAGACACAATATACAGGGACACACACATAGACACAATATACAGGGACACACACACATAGACACAATATACAGGGACACACACACATATAGACACAATATACAGGGACACACACACATAGACACAATATACAGACACACACACATAGACACAATATACAGGGACACACACACATAGACACAATATACAGGGACACACAGACACAATATACAGGGACACACACAGACACAATAGACAGGGACACACACACACATAGACACAATATACAGGGACACACACATAGACACAATATACAGGGACACACACACATAGACACAATATACAGGGACACACACACACATAGACACAATATACAGGGACACACACACATAGACACAATATACAGACACACACACACACATAGACACAATATACAGGGACACACACACACATAGACACAATATACAGACACACACACATAGACACAATATACAGGGACACACACACACACATAGACACAATATACAGACACACACACATAGACACAATATACAGGGACACACACATAGACACAATATACAGGGAAACACACACACATAGACACAATATACAGGGACACACACACATATACACAATATACAGGGACACACACACAGACACAATATACAGGGACACACACACAATAGACACAATATACAGGGAAACACACACACATAGACACAATATACAGGGACACACACACATATACACAATATACAGGGACACACACACATATACACAATATACAGGGACACACACACATAGACACAATATACAGGGACACACAGACACAATATACAGGGACACACACAGACACAATATACAGGGACACACACACACAGACACAATATACAGGGAAACACACACACATAGACACAATATACAGGGACACACACACATAGACACAATATACAGGGACACACACACATAGACACAATATACAGGGACACACACAGACACAATATACAGGGAAACACACACACATAGACACAATATACAGGGACACACACACATAGACACAATATACAGGGACACACACATAGACACAATATACAGGGACACACACACATAGACACAATATACAGGGACACACACATAGACACAATATACAGACACACACACATAGACACAATATACAGGGACACACACACATATATACACAATATACAGGGACACACACACACATAGACACAATATACAGGGACACACACACATAGACACAATATACAGGGACACACACATAGACACAATATACAGACACACACACATAGACACAATATACAGGGACACACACACATAGACACAATATACAGGGACACACATACACAATATACAGGGACACACACAGACACAATAGACAGGGACACACACACACATAGACACAATATACAGGGACACACACACATAGACACAATATACAGGGACACACACATAGACACAATATACAGGGACACACACACACATAGACACAATATACAGGGACACACACACATAGACACAATATACAGACACACACACACACATAGACACAATATACAGGGACACACACACACATAGACACAATATACAGACACACACACATAGACACAATATACAGGGACACACACACACACATAGACACAATATACAGACACACACACATAGACACAATATACAGGGACACACACATAGACACAATATACAGGGAAACACACACACATAGACACAATATACAGGGACACACACACATATACACAATATACAGGGACACACAGACACAATATACAGGGACACACACACATAGACACAATATACAGGGACACACACATATACACAATATACAGGGACACACACACATAGACACAATATACAGGGACACACAGACACAATATACAGGGACACACACAGACACAATATACAGGGACACACACACACAGACACAATATACAGGGAAACACACACACATAGACACAATATACAGGGACACACACACATAGACACAATATACAGGGACACACACAGACACAATATACAGGGACACACACATAGACACAATATACAGGGACACACACATAGACACAATATACAGGGAAACACACACACATAGACACAATATACAGGGACACACACATAGACACAATATACAGGGAAACACACACACATAGACACAATATACAGGGACACACACACACATAGACACAATATACAGGGACACACACACACATAGACACAATATACAGGGACACACACACACATAGACACAATATACAGGGACACACACACACATAGACACAATATACAGGGACACACACACACATAGACACAATATACAGGGAAACACACACACATAGACACAATATACAGGGAAACACACACACATAGACACAATATACAGGGAAACACACACACATAGACACAATATACAGGGAAACACACACACATAGACACAATATACAGGGACACACACACACATAGACACAATATACAGGGACACACACACATAGACACAATATACAGGGACACACACACATAGACACAATATACAGGGACACACACATAGACACAATATACAGGGACACACACACACATATACACAATATACAGGGACACACACACAGATACAATATACAGGGACACACACATAAGACACAATATACAGGGACACACACACATATATACACAATATACAGGGACACATACACATAGACACAATATACAGGGACATACACACATAGACACAATATACAGGGACACACACATAGACACAATATACAGGGACACACACACATAGACACAATATACAGGGACACACACACATAGACACAATATACAGGGACACACACACATTACACAATATACAGGGAAACACACACACATAGACACAATATACAGGGACACACACATAGACACAATATACAGGGACACACACACACATAGACACAATATACAGGGACACACACACACATAGACACAATATACAGGGACACACACACACATAGACACAATATACAGGGAAACACACACACATAGACACAATATACAGGGACACACACACATATACACAATATACAGGGACACACACACATAGACACAATATATAGGGACATAAAGGATTAGATCCACTGTAGACAGAGAGCTGTAGAAAAGTGCAGAACATCTTGCCTACACACACTGTGACCTTAGGGAAACACGACACAGGGACAGTGATTGGAGCAACAGGATGTACTGTAGGCAGAGGAGGGTATACACAACAAGCTGAGAGTGAGAGAGGCCTGTGATCTGCGATTAAGGGATAATCTGCCATCCGGCCATTTTAAGACACACACCTGCTGGGACTGGCGTGGCTGGCGTGAGCAAAATCAATTACACAGACACAGTGATAAATGTGGTGGGACACACGTACACATGCACACACACACACAGGTCGTAATAGTTTACACACACACCACTTAGGTCATATGATTTCTCAAAATGGTCACAAGACCACAAGCATAAATCTCCAGGGTGTACTTTTGCAGGCAAATCTGACACCAGAGGTCTGCATTCAAACAGCTTAAAAAACAAATACATTGTTGGAATTTAAAAAAAAAAGTTTTGTGAATCTAATATTTAAAGGGTCGAGTTTACATACAATATGTGCCTACATTTTCAATACATTAGGGCCACTGTATTGTCATATACCATCACCATCATGGATTCAATTTATTATATACTGTACAATATATAGTAGATTCATCATTTTTTCATTAGATTGAAGTTGAGTTGGGTTATGGATATGCTTGATCAAGACTTTTACATATGTTCAGATTAGTGATGAGCGGGATTAGATGCTTTTGAGAATAGGCAAAAAGGACAATGTTGGAATTGTGTAACAGAATAGTTGCGAAAGGGAAAGTTGTGTCATGCCTATTGCCGCTCTCTCGCTTCGGTGCTCGACGTTTCTACGAACCATCGGTCCTGGCAACCCACATTACGCACACCTGGCAACCATCATCACGCACACCTGGCAACCATCATTACGCACACCTGGCAACCATCATCACGCACATCTGGCAACCATCATTACGCACACCTGGCAACCATCATCACGCACATCTGGCAACCATCATTACGCACACCTGGCAAACATCATTACGCACACCTGCTCCCCCTCGTTATGCACACCTGGCAAACATCATTACGCACACCAGCTCCCCATCGTTATGCACACCTGGCAAACATCATTACGCACACCTGCTCCCCATCGTTATGCACACCTGGCAAACATCATTACCCACACCAGCTCCCCATCGTTATGCACACCTGGCAAACATCATTACGCACACCAGCTCCCCATCGTTATGCACACCTGGCAAACATCATTACGCACACCTGCTCCCCATCGTTATGCACACCTGGCAAACATCATTACCCACACCAGCTCCCCATCGTTATGCACACCTGGCAAACATCATTACGCACACCAGCTCCCCATCGTTATGCACACCTGGCAAACATCATTACGCACACCTGCTCCCCATCGTTATGCACACCTGGCAAACATCATTACCCACACCAGCTCCCCATCGTTATGCACACCTGGCAAACATCATTACGCACACCAGCTCCCCATCGTTATGCACACCTGGCAAACATCATTACGCACACCTGCTCCCCATCGTTATGCACACCTGGCAAACATCATTACCCACACCAGCTCCCCATCGTTATGCACACCTGGCAAACATCATTACCCACACAAGCTCCCCATCGTTATGCACACCTGGCAAACATCATTACCCACACCAGCTCCCCATCGTTATGCACACCTGGACTTCATCACCTTTATTAGTCTCCCTTATTCAGCCCTCAGTAGCCTCAGCCTTCAGGTTTTGTTTTCATGTCCAGTATGCTTCTCTTGTTTTCTATATCATCATGGTCCTTGTTATTAAGCTCACCAACTGCACTTGCTGTGTCTACGTTACAGAATACTGCCTCAACAAATGGAAACAGCAGAAAATTAAGACATCTACCAGAAGGTCAGCGAACAAGGACACCTAATCCGCCGACACCACAGCCAACTGGTGCAAAAGGGTACGGTTATGGATGAGGTCCTCCGCGTTCTCCAACGCCTCTACATCACCCGTGGGGCATCACCTCCAACTAGCAGAGGACCCTCTACAACGAGTCGTGCAAGCGAGCCAGTCTCCCAGCCCATCCAGCAGTCGGCCCAGGTCAGCGATACCCAATTGTCCCTACCGAACAAATATGACGAGACTCCATCTAAATGCCAGGGATTCCTACTCCAGTGCTCCCTCTATTTCGCCCATCAAACGGGAGCCCCTACCACTGAGAGGTCCAAGGTTACCATGGTAATTTCCCTGCTGACCGGACAGGCGTTGGAGTGTGTCAGGACCGTCTCATAAAGAGAAAGAGCTGGGTTCCATGGCTCTGTTCAGGGCGGTCTTCGATCATCCACTGAGAGGGAGGTGAGAGTCTACTCCAACTCTGCCAGTGTGCCTAGACCACTGCAGAGTACGCCCTGACTGCTGCGGAGTACGCCCTCACCTTCTGGAACATGGCAGCCTCCAGCGGATGGATTATGACGGCGCTCCGCATCCTATTCAGAAGAGGACTGTGCGAAGAGGTCCAGATGGTGCTAGTGTGTCGAGACGATGACCTCTCCTTGGACACACTCATAGCAATGGCCATCCGTCTGGATAACCTTCTTCGGGAGGGTCGGCACCTACATCGCCTCTCGCCCTCCTCCTTTGGATACCACGAAAATTGGGGAGAAAAGGGGGGTAAAATAAAACTATATATATTTTAAAAATTCACAGTTAATGCCTTAATTTAACGTTAAACATTAAACAATTTGGAACAACTTCGAAATTTGACGTTTGAGAAACATTAGTGAACGTCTAATACTGATGTGAGACTGAGAGCTGGTAGTGTGAACCTGTTCCATATGGGTATTTGGGCTGAGATATGCAGGTGTAGATCTGGTTTGTATAGATATTTGGGCTGAAATGCTGGTGTAGACCTGGCTTGTATAGATATTTGGGCTGAAATGCTGGAGTAGACCTGGCTTGTATAGATATTTGGGCTGAAATGCTGGAGTAGACCTGGCTTGTATAGATATTTGGGCTGAAATGCAGGAGTAGACCTGGCTTGTATAGATATTTGGGCTGAAATGCTGGAGTAGACCTGGCTTGTATAGATATTTGGGCTGAAATGCTGGAGTAGACCTGGCTTGTATAGATATTTGGGCTGAAATGCAGGAGTAGACCTGGCTTGTATAGATATTTGGGCTGAAATGCTGGAGTAGACCTGGCTTGTATAGATATTTGGGCTGAAATGCAGGAGTAGACCTGGCTTGTATAGATATTTGGGCTGAAATGCAGGAGTAGACCTGGCTTGTATAGATATTTGGGCTGAAATGCAGGAGTAGACTTGGCTTGTATAGATATTTGGGCTGAAATGCTGGAGTAGACCTGGCTTGTATAGATATTTGGGCTGAAATGCAGGAGTAGACCTGGCTTGTATAGATATTTGGGCTGAAATGCAGGAGTAGACCTGGCTTGTATAGATATTTGGGCTGAAATGCTGGAGTAGACCTGGCTTGTATAGATATTTGGGCTGAAATGCTGGAGTAGACCTGGCTTGTATAGATATTTGGGCTGAAATGCTGGAGTAGACCTGGCTTGTATAGATATTTGGGCTGAAATGCTGGAGTAGACCTGGCTTGTATAGATATTTGGGCTGAAATGCTGGAGTAGACCTGGCTTGTATAGATATTTGGGCTGAAATGCTGGAGTAGACCTGGCTTGTATAGATATTTGGGCTGAAATGCTGGAGTAGACCTGGCTTGTATAGATATTTGGGCTGAAATGCAGGAGTAGACCTGGCTTGTATAGATATTTGGGCTGAAATGCTGGAGTAGACCTGGCTTGTATAGATATTTGGGCTGAAATGCTGGAGTAGACCTGGCTTGTATAGATATTTGGGCTGAAATGCTGGAGTAGACCTGGCTTGTATAGATATTTAGGCTGAAATGCAGGAAGACCTGGCTTGTATAGATATTTGGGCTGAAATGCTGGAGTAGACCTGGCTTGTATAGATATTTGGGCTGAAATGCTGGAGTAGACCTGGCTTGTATAGATATTTGGGCTGAAATGCTGGAGTAGACCTGGCTTGTATAGAAGGCTGAAATGCTGGAGTAGACCTGGCTTGTATAGATATTTGGGCTGAAATGCAGGAGTAGACCTGGCTTGTATAGATATTTGGGCTGAAATGCTGGAGTAGACCTGGCTTGTATAGATATTTAGGCTGAAATGCAGGAGTAGACCTGGCTTATATAGATACTGTGGTTGCAGATACTGTGAGAGTTAACGGTAGTGTCTCAAATTTGATTTGGGCTGAAATGCAGGAGTAGACCTGGCTTGTATAGATATTTGGGCTGAAATGCTGGAGTAGACCTGGCTTGTATAGATACTTGGGCTGACATGCAGGAGTAGACCTGGCTTGTATAAATATTTGGGCTGAAATGCTGGAGTAGACCTGGCTTGTATAGATATTTGGGCTGAAATGCTGGAGTAGACCTGGCTTGTATAGATATTTGGGCTGAAATGCAGGAGTAGACCAAGCTTGTATAGATATTTGGGCTGAAATGCAGGAGTAGACCTGGCTTGTATAGATATTTGGGCTGAAATGCTGGAGTAGACCTGGCTTGTATAGATATTTGGGCTGAAATGCTGGAGTAGACCTGGCTTGTATAGATATTTGGGCTGAAATGCTGGAGTAGACCTGGTTTGTATAGATATTTGGGCTGAAATGCTGGAGTAGACCTGGCTTGTATAGATATTTGGGCTGAAATGCTGGAGTAGACCTGGCTTGTATAGATATTTGGGCTGAAATGCTGGAGTAGACCTGGTTTGTATAGATATTTGGGCTGAAATGCTGGAGTAGACCTGGCTTGTATAGATATTTGGGCTGAAATGCTGGAGTAGACCTGGCTTGTATAGATATTTGGGCTGAAATGAGGAGTAGACCTGGCTTGATAGATATTTGGGCTGAAATGCTGGAGTAGACCTGGCTTGTTTAGCAGAGTGACCTGGTTTTTAGATATTTGGGCTGAAATGCAGATATTGGTTAGACCGTGCAGGTGCTGGAGTAGACCTGGTTTGTACAACGTTGATATTTGGGCTGAAATGCTTGAGGCTTGTATAGATATTTGGGCTGAAATGCAGGAGTAGACCTGGGGACTTAGCAGATCTGTTTTTTAAAATCAATATTGGGTTAGACGTGCTGAAAGGACCAGTGTTGGATTGGGCACTGGGGTAGATCTGTTTTATATGAGAATGACCATGGATTAACAGTGTTTATATGAGAATGACCATGGATTAACAGTGTTTATATGAGAATGACCATGGATTAACAGTGTTTATATGAGAATGACCATGGAGAATGACCATGGATTAACAGTGTTTATATGAGAATGACCATGGATTAACAGTGTTTATATGAGAATGACCATGGATTAACAGTGTTTATATGAGAATGACCATGGATTAACAGTGTTTATATGAGAATGACCATGGATTAAAAAGTGTTTATATGAGAATGACCATGGATTAACAGTGTTTATATGAGAATGACCATGGATTAACAGTGTTTATATGAGAATGACCATGGATTAACAGTGTTTATATGAGAATGACCATGGATTAACAGTGTTTATATGAGTAATGAGGTGTAGGATACACAAGGCTCATACAGGTGATGGGTATGGATTCAAATACTTTCTGGCACAAGTTTGTGGTAGGAAAAAGTTAATGGGGCTGGGGGACATATGTTATACCACTGTACTATTAGTCTATCTATGGTCAGAGGTCACAGGACTAAAATATGCAAACAACGGGGTTGGTGTGTGCAGCAAATAGTTGGGAATACAGGCCTAAGGACAGTGGGTAACAGGGCTGAGGGAGGAGGGTAACAGGGCTGAGGGAGGAGGGTAACAGGGCTGAGGGAGGAGGGTAACAGGGCTGAGGGAGGAGGGTAACAGGCCTAAGGACAGTGGGTAACAGGGCTGAGGGAGGAGGGTAACAGGGCTGAGGGAGGAGGGTAACAGGGCTGAGGGAGGAGGGTAACAGGCCTAAGGACAGTGGGTAACAGGGCTGAGGGAGGAGGGTAACAGGGCTGAGGGAGGAGGGTAACAGGGCTGAGGGAGGAGGGTAACAGGGCTGAGGAAGGAGGGTAACAGGCCTAAGGACAGTGGGTAACAGGGCTGAGGGAGGAGGGTAACAGGGCTGAGGGAGGAGGGTAACAGGGCTGAGGGAGGAGGGTAACAGGGCTGAGGGAGGAGGGTAACAGGGCTGAGGGAGGAGGGTAACAGGCCTAAGGACAGTGGGTAACAGAAAATGTGGGAACGAATGGGTTAACAGAGGTGGCTCAGTGCCTAGGCTTTAGCTCAGCATGCAAACACAGTCTTACGCAAGAGAAGCAGGTTCAAACCTACACGTCACTGACTGCCGTGTTCTCTGTAGGGTTGTACTGGGCGTACTGCAAGTGCAAAGATTTGACTTGAAGACACTGAGAGGAGAACGGGACTTCAGAGAATGTAGCCACTCACCATGCAAGGAAATTGATTGCATTCAGTTTAATGGTGAGGAGAGAGTGCCCAAGACAAATGACAGTAATTACTTTGGGTGGAGATAGATATCAGCCATCTGATCAATTGAAATGTAAAATGAGGTCGTCCCGGTCAGAGGTGGGAGCTGATGCTAATTTGATTTACATCACATTTGGAACCCCAGAGTGCTTTTTGATAGGGCCACAATGACAGTTTACAGCTGCATTAGCCAACCACAACCTTTGGAGGGTAATGATTTTCTCAGTTCACCACCTGTGACGTCAATTCTACAGGGAATTGTGGGTAGTGGGGCGCTGGGTGGTCGGCTCATTTCCCATGTGACCCGTGGTGCTGATAGGAGAGACGGTGAACGGCAGCTCAATTATTAACACCACTTTATTCCCATGAGCCTTTGCAGGTCGTTCATTATCATCAATTTCACCCTCCTAATGTTAGAAACAAAATGATGACAACTGTCCTGTTTATGTAAATATTTTATATGCCTGACCATATAATTCACAAGAAATGCACTAGATGTGAAGTGTTGGATTTAGTCTTCTGTTTAATTAACAATGTCATCAAATGATCCAAAATCATCAGCTAAAACTGAACAACTGCATTACATGTCCTCCCTCTGTTACAGTGTGGTATGAGGGGTAATGTAAAAGGTATGAGGGGTAATGTATAAAGGTATGAGGGATAAGGACTTCTTTCTCTCTCCTTCACTACTTTCACATACTCCATACTCTCTCTTTTATGTGTGATCTAATAAGGTGGAAATGAAATCATATTTGGGCAATTTCACGCCAAGACAGTCCAAAAATATTTGTGGGTATCTTAGATTGTTCTAGGACTTTTCACAAATGATATTGTGATGAAGGATGTTTGACATGCCTTTTAAATTTGATTCAAAAATATGTATATTTTTCAATCATGATGAAAGTGTCCATTTTAGACCAATACAATACATGCCTCCTGTAAGACCCTATGATCTGTTAACCGTACATGATACAGACAACATCTTGGGTGTCATTATACTCCTAATATTGATAAAAACTTCCTTTTTAATTTTGTACAAAATAAAATTGGTCTAAAATAGCCACTTTCCCCATGGATTTTCAAGAAAGAAATTGTGATACAAATACAAAAAGCATGTCAAGCAATTAAGTTTCTATGTGAGAATTGCCAGAACAATCTGAGACATATTTTCGTCTGTCCTGGTGTGGAATTGCCCATTTTTCCATTGTTATTCCCTTCAGTTTTTCAATTGGCCCTGTCTGGAGACAGAAAGCCCGGCCTTACCAGATCAGTTCATATTTGTCTAAGCTAAACACGTTAAAGCACAGCGATTATTCAACCAGCCAAGACTGGATTGGGCAGCGCCCAATCATTTCTTTCATTTTCAATTCAATTCCAAAAGTAAAAAATAAGCATTTATCAGCATATCCTGATTCTCTGATTAGCACCATAATGTATGACTGATATGGTTATGAGAAGTGTCCTGAGAAGCCTTGATAACCCACAGTTTCAGTGTGATTTGGCTTAGGGCGTAAATCCTTCTGAAACATTCAGAGAAATGTTTCTGATTTAATAGAGGGCAGAACAGGGAGTGAGAACCTACTCTTCACTGGGTTAATCTTCAAATATTTTACCCCAGGTTTTTCCATTTTGATATCAATTCTCATAACAAATCAGAGGCCCTCATCACAATTGCGATGCCGGAGCTATTTAATGAGCGTGTGTGTGTGTCTGTGTCTGCTTCTGTCTGTATCCTTTATGACCGTTGTTGATGAGAGAGATGACTGGAGTCTCAGTCTCTCTGGTGATGTCATTATGGCTTGCCGTACAATGGCATCCTGGTCTCTTCAGGCTTCTATAAACTACACATCCCAAAGGAAGTAGGCAACAAAAGGAGTGGCCGTCACCCTCTGCCACCATGGCGACCATCTTATTCACAGCAGCATGGCACACGCACACACTCTGATGGAGCATGACAGACAGAGAGAGAAGGGCTGACAATCATTAACCTCTCCCAGCTGCTAATTACCACAGCCACTATATACTTGTTATAGGAGGGGAGAAGAGGGGAAGTCAGACAAAGAAGAACTGAGCACTTGGGTAGTTAGTCCAACCTGAGCTCAAAAAGCACAGCTCACACGCACAGAGACAAACACATGTGTACACTCTTATACACTCACGCACAGAGACACAAACACACGGGCAAACCTTCCTCTGCTGCTCTCCCCTCCCCCACCCCACTATAAGGACGGCCATTGTGTCCCTCTCTTGTGAAGGTGAGAAAATATCTGCTGATGTGTGCATTTTCAGGTCGGGTCCACCGTTCGCTCTCCAAGGTACTGATTATACCAACCTGCTCCATCTTTATACAATCACTGCAGTTTATACAGGGAGCAGCAACATCATTATATCCATTAGGTCCTTTACAATCACTGAAGCACTTTATATAGGGAACAACATTGTTAACTCCATCTTCAGCCAATACACATTCACTATCATTTTGTAAGAGGCCTGTTATGTGCCTGAGGCCAATTTAATTGATGTGTTCATCAGCAGTAATGAATAGCACCCACCCTTCTCTGATTGGAACTCTACAGTCGCTTCTCAGTGGAAATAGCGTATATCACATCCTCCATGACATCATGATGACTTGTGGCCAAACAGAACATAGCTTTTCATGTGTTGTGACCAAAGATGTAGAGATAATGTACTTATTACTATTATTACTTCTATGCTAAATTGATGTCCTCACTGCCTTGTCACTACTGAGCCATGTCACGGTAGGACACAAACCACACAGACACACTGGGGATTAGACTGTTCTTATCTCCCCTGGCCTCATCTGACTGCTGGTGGACACACACACACGCTTCAACATTGTCATCACTGAGAGAGAAACAGAATATGAGGTTTGGAAACACTGCTTTGCCAACCCAGCATATACAGAATCATCCAAGTGCATCAACTACTGGACAGGACTCCTCTTTCCTCCCCTATCAGGGCTCTACAGTGTGATCATTCTATTCACATATGTGCCTAAATACCTTACTGTGCGACCTGGCATTTTATTTAGGATACATTGAGTGCAGATGCATGAATGTCATGCTTTTACCATTACTACAAAGAAAACAGCTTGTACAACCATCCCAGATTTAGCTGTGAAGAGACATCATGTTTTTGGTCACAGGTCCAGGAATGGCTGAAAAATTGCAACATTTACCTGGAGCTAACTCTTCAAATAGCACTGTTGGGTGATTTGAAAAGACATAGTTAATCGAGCAATATTATAATAATACTCTTAGCAATTTAAAAAAAAGTGCAATCTGTATAAACTGAGAATAGAAAGGTTCTGAAGTTTCGTGTGACAAATATATGGCAATTAGAAATCAAAACTGGATGGTATTCAGAGATAGATGAGAGGGGTTGAGAGTAGCTGAACAGTAGGACAAAAAATATTTAATAAAGATGACTAATGTAAAATATACTGTCTGTAAACTGTATATAGTAGGAGTCTACTTCCAGCTTTTTGCATAAGTAGTGTTGTCCATTAGTTTACTTCAATTAGGGGAGGGGTGTTAGGGTTATGAGTAAATAATAAAGGAGTAAAATATACAGTAGCAGTCAAAGGTTTGGACACACCTACTCATTGCTTTATCTTGGCCAGGTCGCAGTTGTAAATGACAACTTGTTCTCAACTAGCTTACCTGGTTAAATAAAGGTGAAAAAAAATCTAATCAAAAATCAAATATGAATTCAAGGGTTTTTTCTTTAATTTGACTATGTTCTACATTGTAGAATAATGAAAATATCAAAACTCAGAAATAACACATGGAATAATGTAGAAACAAACAAAAAAAGTGTTAAACAAATCAAAACATATTATATCTAATAGATTATTCAAAGTAGTCACCCTTTGCCTTGATGACAGCTTGCACACTCTTGGCATTCTCTCAACCAGCTTCACCTGGAAGGCTTTTCCAATCATCACGATTGAGTTTCCATATATGCTCAGCACTTATTGGCTGATTTTCCTTCACTCTGCGGTCCAATTCATTACAAACATTCTCAATTGGGTTGAGGTCGGGTGATTGTGGAGGCCAGGTCATCTGATGCAGTACTCCATCACTCTACTTCTTGGTCATTGTCCTGTTGAAAAACAAATGATAGTCCCACTAAGCGTAAACCACATGGGATGGCGTATCGCTGCAGAATGCTGTGGTAGCCATGCTGGTTAAGTGTGCCTTGAGTTTAATAAATCACTGACAGTGTAACCAACAAAGCACCCACAAACTATCACACCTCCTCCTCCATGCTTCACGGTGGAACCACACATGCAGTGATCATCCGTTCACCTACTCTGTGTCTCACAAAGACACGGTGTTTGGACCAAAAATCTCAAATTTGGACTCATCAGACCAAAGGACAGATTTCCACCTGTCTAATGTTCTTTGCTCGTGTTTCTTGGCCCAATCAAGTCTCTTCTTCTTATTGGTGTCCTTTAGTTTTGGTTTCTTTGCAGCAATTCAACCCTGAAGGCCTGATTCATGCAGTCTCCTCTGAACAGTTACATTTACATTTAAGTCATTTAGCAGACGCTCTTATCCAGAGCGACTTACAAATTGGTGCATTCACCTTATGACATCCAGTGGGACAGTCACTTAACAATAGTGCATCTAAAACTTAGGGGGGGTGGGGTGAGAGGGATTACTTAACCTATCCTAGGTATTCCTTAAAGAGGTGGGGTTTCAGGTGTCTCCGGAAGGTGGTGATTGACTCCGCTGTCCTGGCGTCGTGAGGAGTTTGTTCCACCATTGGGGGGCCAGGGCATGCGAACAGTTTTGACTGGGCTGAGCGGGAGCTGAACTTCCTCAGTGGTAGGGAGGCGAGCAGGCCAGAGGTGGATGAAGAGTGCCCTTGTTTGGGTGTAGGGCCTGATCAGAGCCTGGAGGTACTGAGGTGCCGTTCCCCTCACAGCTCCGTAGGCAAGCACTATGGTCTTGTAGCGGATGCGAGCTTCAACTGGAAGCCAGTGGAGAGAACGGAGGAGCTGGGTGACGTGAGAGAACTTGGGAAGGTTGAACACCAGACGGGCTGCGGCGTTCTGGATGAGTTGAAGGGGTTTAATGGCACAGGCAGGGAGCCCAGCCAACAGCGATTTGCAGTAATCCAGACGGGAGATGACAAGTGCCTGGATTAGGACCTGCGCCGCTTCCTGTGTGAGGCAGGGTCGTACTCTGCGGATGTTGTAGAGCATGAACCTACAGGAACGGGCCACCGCCTTGATGTTAGTTGAGAACGACAGGGTGTTGTCCAGGATCACGCCAAGGTTCTTGGCGCTCTGGGAGGAGGACACAATGGAGTTGTCAACCGTGATGGCGAGATCATGGAACATGGCAGTCCTTCCCGGGAGGAAGAGCAGCTCCGTCTTGCCGAGGTTCAGCTTGAGGTGGTGATCCGTCATCCACACTGATATGTCTGCCAGACATGCAGAGATGCGAATCGCCACCTGGTCATCAGAAGGGGGAAAGGAGAAGATTAATTGTGTGTCGTCTGCATAGCAATGATAAGAGAGACCATGTGAGGTTATGACAGAGCCAAGTGACTTGGTGTATAGCGAGAATAGGAGAGGGCCAAGAACAGAGCCCTGGGGGACACCAGTGGTGATAGCGCGTGGTGAGGAGACAGATTCTCGCCACGCCACCTGGTAGGAGCGACCTGTCAGGTAGGACGCAATCCAAGCGTGGGCCGCGCCATTGGAGATGCAAAACTCGGAGAGGGTGGAGAGGAGGATCTGATGGTTCACAGTATCGAAGGCAGCCGATAGATCTAGAAGGATGAGAGCAGAGGAGAGAGAGTTAGCTTTAGCAGTGCGGAGCGCCTCCGTGATACAGAGGAGAGCAGTCTCAGTTGAATGACTAGTCTTGAAACCTGACTGATTTGGATCAAGAAGGTCATTCAGAGAGAGATAGCGGGAGAGCTGGCCAGGACGGCACGTTCAAGAGTTTTGGAGAGAAAAGAAAGAAGGGATACTGGTCTGTAATTGTTGACATCGGAGGGATCGAGTGTAGGTTTTTTCAGAAGGGGTGCAACTCTCGCTCTCTTGAAGACGGAAGGGACGTAGCCAACGGTAGGGATGAGTTGATGAGCGAGGTGAGGTAAGGAGAAGGTCTCCGGAAATGGTCTGGAGAAGAGAGGAGGGGATAGGGTCAAGCGGGCAGGTTGTTGGGCGGCCGGCCGTCACAAGACAGATTTCATCTGGAGAGAGAGGGAGAAAGAGGTCAGAGCACAGGGTAGGGCAGTGTGAGCAGAACCAGCGGTGTCGTTTGACTTAGCAAACGAGGATCGGATGTCGTCGACCTTCTTTTCAAAATGGTTGACGAAGTCATCTGCAGAGAGGGCCGGTAACTCTAATGAACTTATCCTCTGCAGCAGAGGTAACTCTCTTCCTTTCCTGTGGCAGTCCTCGTGAGAGACAGTTTCATCATAGCGCTTGATGGTTTTTGCGACTGCACTTGAAGAACTTTCAAAGTTCTTGACTGACCTTCATGTCTTAAAGTAATGGACTTTCGTTTCTCTTTGCTTATTTGAGCTGTTCATGCCATAATATGGTCTTTTACCAAATAGGGCTATCTTCTGTATTCCACCACTACCTTGTCACAAACCAACTGATTAGCAGAAACACATTAAGAAGGAAAGAAATTCCACAAATGGAAACAAGGCATACATGTTAATTGAAATGCATTCCAGGTGACTAACTCATGAAGCTGGTTGAGAGAATGCCAAGAGTGTGCAAAGCTGACATCAAGGCGAATGGTGGTACTTTGAAGAATCTCAAATTAAAATACAGTTGAAGTCGGAAGTTTACATACACTTAGGTTGGAGTCATTAAAACTAGTTTTTCAACCACTCTAAAAATGTATTGTTAACAAACTATAGTTTTGGCAAGTCGGTTAGGAAATCTACTTAATGCATGACAAAATAAATTGTTCCAACAATTGTTTACAGACAGATTATTTCACTTATAATTTACCATCACAATTCCAGTGGGTGAGAAGTTTACATACACTAAGTTGACTGTGCCTTTAAACAGTTTGGAAAATTAAAGGAAATTATGTCATGGCTTTAAAAGCTTCTGATAAGCTTTTTGACATAATTTGAGTCAATTGGAGGTGTACCTGTGGATGTATTTTAAGGCCTACCTTCAAACTCAGTGCCTCTTTGCTTGACATCATGGGAAAATCAAAAGAAATCAGCCAAGACCCCAGGAAAAGATTTGTGGATCTCCACAAGTCTGGTTCATCCTTGGGAGCAATTTCCAAACGCCTGAAGGTACCACGTTCATCTGTACAAACAATAGCATGCAAGTATAAACACCATGGGTCCACGCAGCCGTCATACCGCTCTGGAAGGAGACGCGTTCTCTCTCCTAGAGATGAAGCGCAAATCAATCCCAGAACAACAGCAAAGGACCTTGTGAAGATGCTGGAGGAAACAGGTACAAAAGTATCTATATCCACAGTAAAACGAGTCCTATATCGACATAACCTGAAAGGCCGCT
>NC_060181.1:26510076-26677576 GCF_021184085.1 Oncorhynchus gorbuscha | reverse complement strand
ACATGAAACAATGCCAGGATCCACATAAAACAATGCCAGGATCCACATAAAACAATGCCAGGATCCACATAAAAGCAGAACAGGCCCCACATAAAACAATGCCAGGATCCACATAAAACAATGCCAGGATCCACATAAAACAATGCCAGGATCCACATAAAAGCAGAACAGGCCCCACATAAAACAATGCCAGGATCCACATAAAAGCAGAACAGGCCCCACATAAAACAATGCCAGGATCCACATAAAACAATGCCAGGATCCACATAAAGCAGAACAGGCCCCACATGAAACAATGCCAGGATCCACATAAAGCAGAACAGGCCCCACATGAAACAATGCCAGGATCCACATAAAGCAGAACAGGCCCCACATGAAACAATGCCAGGATCCACATAAAACAATGCCAGGATCCACATAAAACAATGCCAGGATCCACATAAAAGCAGAACAGGCCCCACATAAAACAATGCCAGCTTAAATGAGAGAAACCCGGATTAAATATTCTCTTGGTCACATTCTCTTTGTATCATCTCAGTAATGGATAATAAAACCACAAACATGCTGTTATGTAAAGAGAGTAAACAAGGACAGGGATAAACATGACATAAAAAAAACACAACATGACAGACTAACTAGAGACTCATTAGACTACTGCTCCTAATGCAGAGGAAAAGAGAGAGAACTTAATGATGACAGTGTTTAGCAGCGCTGCCACTGAACCCAGTTCAGCACACACACACACACACACACACACACACACACACACACACACACACACACACACACACACACACACACACACACACACACACACACACACACACACACACACACACACACACACACACACACACAACAAAGAACCATCCGGTGGTGGGAGTGGGACAAATGAGGGCGGAGACAGCAATGCAAACAGAGATGGGGAAATTGTAATATTGGGCTCCAACACACACTGTTATAAGCGTGTCCATTAAAACCTCTTACTGGTGCATAATTGCATGTCAACTGATTACATTTGGTGTGTATAGTGCACTGCACCATAGCAGTCTGCTGCCCCCACCCCACTTCTCCTCTGTGTGTTTTAGTTAAGCCTAACTGCTTTGTACATTTCACTCCTATGAGGAATACAGACACTGTTACTAGTTTGAATATAGATTATCCTATTATGTATATTATTTAAGTCAAAAATAAACATTGACTATAACACTGCAGCAACATTCAACTTGATTTGGTGTATGGGGGAAAGATATGCTCTTTATTATGGTGTGGCAGGCTTTATGGTAATCAATGCTGTACTATACATTTACATTTAAGTCATTTAGCAGACGCTCTTATCCAGAGCAACTTACAAATTATCTAGGTGATGTCAAGTGATAACAAAGGAATGAGGTCTGGTAAATATTGACATAACAGGAATTAAAAGCCACATGTTTTCAGAAGATATAGGCCTATAATATTATTGTTGCACAATCAAAACACGGATCACAGTAAATTAGCACATTAGGCAGTGGTGGGTGGATTTCAAACACTAAATACTACTGCCACCATGTGGATAGAACCAGAACTGCAGCTCAAGAATGAATAAAGACATAGTTTGCAAGAATCAAATCAAATGTTATTTGTCACATACAAGTGTTTAGCAGATGTTATTGCGGGTGTAGCAAAATGCTTGTGTTTGTAGCTCTAACAGTGCAGTAATATCTAAATCCATAATTAGAATCCCCCCACAGCCTCATTGAGGATCTAGATGTTTTTTCTAACCTCTGGATTAAAACCAAATTATGATAAAACCAAACTATATTACGTATTGGATCACAAAAAACTAAAAAATCTGACAGGGATGTGGACATCTCCGGAAATAAATGATCTTGCTCCAATGCGTTGTTATAGAAAGTTAGGAAAAAATAGATAAGATCTTGCTACCATGTTAAGGAAAATATCTGTCTATTTGTGGAAAAATCACCCTGATGAACTCTTTAGTCATATCCCAGTTTACCTAATTTCTTATGGTTTTGCCTGCCCCTAGCGACCTGTTTTTTAAATTATATGGGCAAAAAATATTCAATTTTATTTGGAACGGCAAGCCAGACAAAATTAGAAGGGCCTGTTTAAATAATGAATATGAATTTGGATGGACAGAAATGATTAATTATTAAAGCATTAGCCCTCTCACTAAAGGCATCAGTTATACTTAAATCCAAAATGGTTTTGTAGTAAATCAGTAAGAATGTCTCACCACATGTTCAAGAATGGCCTTTCTCCCTTTAAATCATCTCCAAAATATCGTTATTTTTTAACAAGCCATAGAAAGTTGGTTGGATTTTCAGTTTAATCCACCTGAAAAGACAGAACAAATAACTCAACAAATATTGTGGTTAAGCTCAAACATACTAATTTATTATTTATTTTTTGATAACATTTTTAAAAGAGGTATAAATCTTGTCAATTAAATAATAAATAGGACTGGTGGCGTCATATTAAAAAAGAAAGAAAAGGAATAAAGAATATATAAATATTTGGGCGAGCAATGTCAGAGCGGCACAGACTAAGATATGATAGAATACAGTGTATACATATGAGATAATTAATCCCAAAACTGTAAACATTATTAAAGTGACTAGTGTTCTATTAAAGGGAACAGTGATTCCAAGTCTATGTATATACAGAGGCTTGCAAAGGTAAATAATAAATAATAATATATGCCATTTAGCAGACGCTTTTATCCAAAGCAACTTACAGTCATGTGTGCATACATTCTACGTATGGGTGGTCCAGGGGATCGAACCCACTACCTTGGCGTTACAAGCGCCATGCTCTACCAACTGAGCTACAGAAGGACCAGGTATTCACCCGTTTGCAATTTTCTGTTTTGTTGCCTTACAACCTGGAATTAAAAAATATTTTTTTTGGGGGGGGGGGTTGTGTCATAAAATTTACACAACATGCCTACCACTTCGAAGATGAAAAATATTTTTTTTATTGTGAAACAAACAAGAAATGAGACAAAAAAAAATAACTTGAGCGTGCATGACTATTCACCGCTTCAAAGTCAGTACTTTGTAGAGCCACCTTTTGCAGCAAATACAGCTGCAAGTCTCTGGGGTATGTCTCTGTACGCTTGGCACATCTAGCCAATGGGATTTTTGCCCATTCTTCAAGGAAAAACTGCTCCAGCTCCTTCAAATTGGATGGGTTCCACTGGTGTACAGCAATCTTTAAGTAATTCCACAAATTCTCAATTGGATTGGGGTCTTAGGCCATTCCAAGACATTTAAATGTTTCCTGGTGGAAGGTCAACCTCCGTCTCAGTCTCAAATCTCTGGAAGACTTAAACAAGATTCCCTAAAGAATATCCTTGTATTTAGCGCCATCCATCATTCCTTCAATTCTGACCAGTCCCTGCCGATGAAAAACATCCCCACAGCATGATGCTGCCACCACCATGCTTCACGGTGGGGATGGTGTTCTCAGGGTGATGGGAGGTGTTGGGTTTGTGCCAGAGATAGCGTTTTCCTTGGCCAAAAAGCTCAATTTTAGTCTCATCTGACCAGAGTACCTACTTCCATATGTTTGGGGAGTCTCCCACATGGTTTTTGGCAAACACCAAACTCGTTTGTTATTTTCTTTAAGCAATGGCTTTTTTCTGGCCACTCTTCCATAAAGACCAGCTCCGTGGAGTGTACTGCTGGGTTATCTTTGGTCTCTTTGTTGCCTCTCTGATTAATGCCCTCCTTGCCTGGTCCATGAGTTTTGGTGGGTTCTTTTATATAACCCGACCCTGATCTATACTTCTCCACAACTTTGTCCCTGAACTGTTTGGAGAGCTCCTTGGTCTTCATGGTGCCGCTTGGTCTTCATGGTGCCGCTTGGTCTTCATGGTGCCGCTTGGTCTTCATGGTGCCGCTTGGTCTTCATGGTGCCGCTTGGTCTTCATGGTGCCGCTTGGTCTTCATGGTGCCGCTTGGTCTTCATGGTGCCGCTTGGTCTTCATGGTGCCGCTTGGTCTTCATGGTGCCGCTTGCTTAGTAGTGTTGCAGACTCTGGGCCTTTCAGAACAGGTGTATATATACTGAGATCATGTGAGAGATCATGTGACACTTAGATTGCACACAGGTGGACTTTATTTAACTAATTATGTGACTTCTGGAGGTAATTGGTTGCACCAGATCATATTTAGGGGGTTCATAGCAAAGGGAGTGAATACATATGCACGCAGCTGTTTTCCATTTTGACAAGATATTTTTTTCATTTCACTTCACCAATTTGGACTATTTTGTGTATGTCCATTACATGAAATCCAAATAAAAATATATTTATATATAGGTTGTAATGCAACAAAATAGGAAAAACAGCAAGGGGGATGAATACTTTTGCAAGGCAGTGCAGCAGCCACTAATGTGCTAGTGATGGCTACTTAACAGTCTTCTGGCCTTGAAAGAGAAGCTGTTTTTCAGTCTCTCGGCCCAGCTTTGATGCAACTGTACTGACCTCACCATCTGGATGATAGCGGGGTGAACAGGCAGTGGCTCGCGCGATTGTTGTCCTTGATGACCTCTTTAGCCTTCCTGTGACATCGGCTGCTGTAGGTGTCCTGGAGGGCAGGTAGTTTGCCCCCGGTGATGCATTGAGCAAACCGCACCACCCTCTGGAGAGTCCTGCGGTTGCGGGTGTGCAGTTGCAGTACTAGGCGGTGATACAGCCTGACAGGATGCTCTCAACAGTGCATCAGTAAAAGCCTCAAGCTTAATGATGAGCTTGGAGGGCACTATGGTGTTGAATGCTGTGCTATAGTCAATTAACAGCATTCTTACATAGGTATTCCTCTTGTCCAGATGAGCTAGGGCAGTGTGCAGTTCGATGGCGATTGCATAGTCTGTGGATCTATTGGGGCGGTAAGCATATTGAAGTGGGTCTAGGGTGGCAGGTAAGGTGGAGGTGATATGATCCTTGACTAGTCTTTCAAAGCAATTCATGATGACAGAAATGAGTGGTACAGGGTTGATGGTCATGTAGTTCAGTTACCTTTGCTTTCTTGGGTACAGGAACAATGGTGGACATCTTGAAGCATGGGGGACAATGGAATGGGATAGGGGGAGTGAATATGTCCGTAAACACTCCATCCAGCCGTCAGGGCCAGCAAGCCTTGCAAGGGTTAACAAGTTAGACGTCAGTGTCTGAGAGGTGGCTGGTATTCCCTTTGTAGTCCGTGGTCTGTAGACCCTGCAATATATGTCTGGTGTCTGAGCCTATGAATTGCGATTCCACTTTGCCTCTATACTGACGTTTTGCCTGGTTATGAACATTTCAAATCAGTAGGTCTACGACAATTTAAAATAATTAGCTGATTTTGGAGGCCATGTATTAGTCATAGGAATGCCTGAAATAGCATAGTACTGCTTTTTAACATTATTACCTCAAAACGTAACAAGGACATGTAGAAGTACTTTCTTCTACTTTATATATTTTTTAATTTAGTGCGAGGACCAATCGACATGTCAAATTAGTCGCGGTTAAAAAAAAACGACTTTGCAACGCGAAGTTATGGATTTGTTTTGTTTGTTGTAGGCGTTGACCGGATCATGGCTAGAAGGGATCCAGCTTTTGTCAAATAACGTCAGATTTGACTTTTCGTAGCAGGTTAGGATAATTAACGTTGCTGGTTAGGGTTAGCTACAACGCATTAACTTGACAAAAACGGGATCCCTTCTAGCTATATCCCGTTGTCCGAGATGACTAAAACTTTTATTTATTTTCTGACTACTCATCAGCTGACAAAGACGTCATCATCTGAAACGTACTGCGCATGTCAGGTTGGTTGACAACAAGAACTGCATGACCTGAAAGGATTGCTAGGAAAAACAACTCGTTTTCTGGTAAGACGGACAATAATAATTTCACTTTACTGTAGAATAAATAGTTAGTATGCTGTTAAATCTATTTTATTCCAGCACATATAGCAAACAAGACTGACCTGCTTTGCTGATGCTAGCTAGCAGCGGGTTGGACGTTCCAACAGGAAACTGTTCCAAAAATTATATAACAAGGTTGTATAGCGGCAGAATAAGATACCGGGTAGGAAGTGGGCTATTTCATTACGTTTTTCACTCACCACGTTTATTCCAAAAAAATGTCTGTCATTACTTTGGTAGCCTATGGACAAACATTAAGAATAGGCTACGTTGATGCCTATTCGGCAGCTTGTTAGTTAGGCGAATTGAGCATGCTACTTTATATAACGTTATGCGTTTTTTGCTGGCAACCTTGTACTTTACCAAGTTTTTGGAACAGATTCCTGTTGGAACGTTCCACACATTATACCCGCTAACAGCTGCTATCGTTGGCTAGCCTCCTAACGTTATCCTTTTGCAAGCTAGTTAGCCAGTTTGTTATGATAGTTGATTTACTAGCTAACTTAGTTTACAAACCAGTCGACAGTCAACTGACATTCTTGCTAACTAATGAGTAATTTCATTAATGGCAATGCCATATAACTAGCTAGTTAGCATAATTGGCACGATGAGTGGACCAGTGAATTAAACAAAGATTAACTTGCCGTTTGTTAACCAAATCATGTTAGCTAACTTATCTAGCTATAGAACCTGTAGCTAGCTATAGACCTTGTTATTTGGCGATTTATTGTTGATTTGAAGAAGCCTAACTAACTTCTATTTCTGTCTCAGTTTGTCAAATGCCGATTGATGTGTAGCAGTTAGCTACGAGCACAGCATTGGTTGGCTAACCCTCCTGGAGAGCTACTGCTGGCTGTACAGTAAAGGCTTTCTTTTATCTAGCCCTGTTCTAATACGCATCCAGTAAGACAACATGTAGGGATGAAGGCCGTCACTTAGTTAACGAACACTTTTGAAAACATTTATTGTGGGACTTACCTTTCCCAACAAGGTACTCTTGAAGAAAACAAAGGTAAAGTATATGATTTAAAATGCTTTTATTATCGTGGCATTTCGGTATGTGTATGTACAATTGAAGTTGGAAGTTTACATACACTTATGTTGGAGTCGTTAAAACTCGTTTTTCAACCACTCCACAAATTTCTTGTTAAACTATAGTTTTGGCAAGTCGGTTAGTACATCTACATTGTGTATGGCACAATCATTTTTCCAACAATTGTTTACAGACAGATTATTTCACTTATAATTCACTATCACAATTCCAGTGGGTCAGAAGTTTACATACACTAAGTTGTGCCTTTAAACAGCTTGGTAAATTCCAGAAAATTATGTCATGGCTTTAGAAGCTTCTGAGAGGCTAATTGAGATAATTTGAGTCAATTAGGGGTGTACCTGTGGATGTATTTCAAGGCCTACCTTCAAATTCATTGCCTATTGCTTGACATCATGGGAAAATCAAAAGAAATCAGCCAAGACTTCAGAAAAAAATTGCACACCTTCACAAGTCTGGTTCATCCTTGGGAGCAATTTCCAAATGCCTGAAGGTACCATGTTCATCGGTACAAACAATAGTCCCCTGGTCTGATGGAACAAAAATAGAACTGTTTGGCCATAATGACCATCGTTATGGTTGGAGGAAAAAGGGGGAGTCTTGCAAGCAGAGGAACACCATCCCAACTGTGAAGCACAGGGGTGCTTTGCTGCAGGAGGGACTGCAGGCGGCACATCACAAAATGGATGGCATCAGGAAGGAAAATTATGTGGATATATTGAAGCAACACCTCAAGACATCAGCCAGAAAGTTAAAGCTTGGTTGCAAATGGGTCTTCCAAATTGACAATGACCCCCAAGAAAAGTTGTGGCAAAATGGCTTAAGGACCATAAAGTCAAGGTATTGGAGTTACCATAACAAAGCACTGACGTCAATCCTATAGAACATTTTTGGGCAGAACTGAAAAAGCGTGTGCCTGACTGAGTTACACCAGCTCTGTCAGGTGGAATGGGCCAAAATTCACCCAACTTATTGTGGGAAGCTTGTGGAAGGCTACCCAAAACGTTTGACCCAAGTTAATCAATTTTTAAAGGCAATGCTACCAAATACACTCAATTAGTATGTAAACTTCTGACCCAGTAGGAATTTGATGAAAGAAATATATCAAATAAATCAGTCTCTACTATTATTCTGGCATTTCACATTCTTAAAATGAAGTGGTGACCTAAAACGGAATGTGTGGTGACCTAACTGACCTAAACAAGGATTTTTTTACTAGGATTAAATGTCAGGAATTGTGAAACTGAGTTTTAAATGTATTTGGCTAAGGTGTATGTAAACCTCCGACTTCAACTGTATGTGTTTATATAAACGCAGCAAAAAAAGAAACGTCCCATTTTCAGGACCCTGTTTCAAAGATAATTAGTAAAAATCCAATAACTTCACAGATCTTAATTGTAAAGGGTTTAAACATGGTTTCCCATGCTTGTTCAAAAAACCATAAACAATTAATGAACATGCACCTGTGGAACGGTCGTTAAGACACTAATGGCTTACAGACGGTAGGCAATTCAAGTCACTGTTATGAAAAAATTAGGACACTAAAGAGGCCTTTCTACTGACTCTGGAAAAACACCAAAAGATACCCAGGGTCCCTGCTCATCTGTCTGAATGTGCCTTAGGCATGCTGCAAGGAGGCATGGGGACTGCAGATGTGGCCAGGGCAATATATTGCAACGGCTGTACTGTGAAACGCCTGAGACAAGACGGACAGCTGAGCTTCCTCGCAGTGGCAGACCATGTATAACAACACCTGCACAGGATCGGTACATCCAAACATCACACCTGTGGGACAGGTACAGGATGGCAACAACTGCCTGAGTTACACCAGGAACGCACAATCCCTCCATCAGTTCTCAGACTGTCCGGAATAGGTTGAGAGAGGCTGGACTGAGGGCTTGTAGGTCTGTTAAGGCATGTCCTCACCAGACATCACCGGCACAAACCAACCGTCACTGGATCAGACAGAAAAAAAGGCAAAAAGTGCTCTTCACTAACGAGTGAATTGTCAGATTGTCAGATTAATGTTTATCATCGAAGGAATGAGCGTTACACCGAGGCCTGTACTCTGGAGCTGGATCGAGGTGGAGTGTCCATCATCGTCTGTGGCGGTGTGTCACAGCATCATTGGACTGAGCCTGTTGTCATTCCAGGCCATCTCAACACTGTGCATTACAGGGAAGACAACGTCCTCCCTTGTGGTATCCTTCCTGCAGGCTCACCCCCCCCAGAAATGTCTGAGAACTTACAGGTGCCTTGGTAGAAGAGTGGGGTAACATCATCTCACAGCAAAAACTGGCAAATCTGATGCAGTCCATGAGGAGGAGATGCACTGCAGTACTTAATGCAGCTGGTGGCCACACCAGATAATGACTGTTAATTTTGATTTTTACTCCCCCTTTGTTCAGGGACACATTATTCCATTTCTGTTGGTCACATGTCTGTGGAACTTGTTCATTTTGTCTCGGTTGTTGAATTTTGTTATGTTCATACAAATATTTACATGTTAAGTTTTCTGAAAATACCACTGTTGACAGTGAGAGGACTTTTCTTTTTTTTGCTGTGTGTTTGTCTCAAACATGACAAACAAATGCGAACCGGTAACCTCTGACCCTCCAGCTGTCACCATGGGGAAAGCCCTCTCCCTCCTGCCCAAGCAGACATGCCATGAAGACTCCCAGGACAGCCTGACCACCACCCAGGAGGATGATGGGAAGAGAGAGGATGTGTCCCAGTTCCCCTACGTCGAGTTCACAGGCCGCGACAGCGTCACATGTCCCAGCTGCCAGGGCACTGGGAGGATACCTAGAGGTGAGTAACACACACCTATGTAGAGTTCACTGGCAGAGACAGCATCACATGTCCCAGCTGTCAGGGTACAGACCGAATACCTGGAGGTAAACAGGATTTAAGATGCTATACCATTTGAATGAATATGACTGGGTAAGAGTTTTGTTCTGGTCAGTGTCACAGTCAGACTGCACTTGATGATGTGTGTGATAAAACCACAAAGGTGCTCTCTTGTGGATAATGGATAGTGTGACTGAATCACACTGTGAGCTTGAGGGAACCAATGACTGAATTTGGCCTGTAAACTCACTGTAATCAAGCTGTGTTTGTGGTTCATGATTTTTTTTATTCCCGGTGCCTGGTGAATTTCCCCTCTGAGGGATAATGTTGTACAGTATTGCCTAGGGATGTGAATCTCTTCTTTCAAGCACGACTCAATAAGTATCTAGATAAATACATTAGCTCTGTCACAATACAGGAACGACACTTTTAGTCTGAAACGATTCGGTTTGATACGTGGAACGAATCGATTCAGTCAAATTAAAATCTGATCCTGATCAAGTTGGACCTCCTTGAGCTGGATCTGTCTGAGATAACTTCTCTGAGGTGTGTGTGTGTCAGCGAATGAGTTATATGGTGTGCAGGCAGTTGAGCTGAGCCATAGGGCAGACTGAGCATTTAGGCCTTTTGTCCTCCACTTTGTATCTGAAATCCCCATCGACTGATTAACTTGTCATTTTATCAGATCAAAAATGTGTTGAGAAAGTAATATGTTTATATTTGTGTAGAACTTAGCTATGACTAGCTACAATTTTTTGGTAGGACAAAATGTCCCGATATCAATACATATCTGCCCATTATAGCCTACTGTTTTTACAGTGAGGAAAAAGTGAAATTTTCCCACACTAAGTTCTCATAAATTGCCATTGTGCTCCAAATGTTAATTTGTGACATTGTGACAATAATGAGATCATTAGATGTGCTGCAAGTATTTCGGTGCAATTTTCGGGCCGATATATCTATCTTTCAGTAAAAGGCCAATATCAACCGATGATATCGGTGAAACTACATATCGATCGAGCCCTAAGTGTATAGTCTATCATTTGGTGGTTCAAACCAACTGCTAAAACAGGCTGTCTCCACTGGTGGGTGTGATGTGACATGCCGTAATATCCTCAAACAAGTGTATGAATATCTTGTTCCAAAGTTCAAATACTTTTCTGTTTTGTGTGACACAACTATGGTTACCGCGTGGGGTTTTGTAGCCTAGGGAGAAACTGTCAGGCAGTAAGGCTGTTGGAACTTGTACTCCCTTTGACTGTCATAATGCCAAGAATCATTATATACCTATATTCACAACAGTCATAAATTATTTCACAATTTAATGAAACCAATCTTATGGATAATAAACTATTTGAGATTTTATTTTCCCTCCCTAGGCGACACGGGTGCCAATAGCATAGGAGAAAAATCGACCAACACCTAGGAACACCACATGATGAAACACCGACCAAAACCCACACACATATTCTGGCACAACATGAACACAAACATGCACAATTATTAATAACCCCTGGGTTTTATAGGAAAAACACTGCAGCTTTGAAGTCACGCCTTCATGTCTGCATGACAAATAACTTGACTGTGCTACTTCACAGCTCTTTTCTCCTCCCTGAAGCACATGCATATTTGGAACCAGGCTAGCTCTGAGGTTTTGCTGTGTGTTTTCCTGCTGTCCTGTAATTACCTCATCTTTAAGCCTCCAAACCTTAATTATCAAGTAAACAGTTTTTAATTTATTTATCGAATATCGGTGGAATTATAGGCCGGTTTCGAACAATTGGTAAAATAGCCTTATTTGCCAATAATATCTGTGAAGTGATTTATCAGTCAGGTTCTTGCTATGAATGAATATAGCACAGCTTCAGATTTCATTAGAACTTTACAGAAGAGAGCTGCTCTTCTCCCGCTCTGACTATAGGCCTACAGTACAGCTCACAAAAATGGTTGGTGTCCTTGTTATGAAATTACAACTTCATGTAAAAATGACCAAATGCACTGACTGTTAAAAGCAATACAATTGTATGGTGAACCTGGCAATTGAAAATGTCACCCAACTAATAAAGACTATGATTTTACATTGCCATGGCCATTTTACAATATTTTGAATGCTGAAGGTGCTGCGCAGATATTAGAGGCTCTCGTTGGTGCGAGCAGCTGAGCTCTGTACAGTTATCTGACTTGGAGGTCAATGACTGACATGCTTATTTAAATAGCTACTGAAGGAGAGGCCGCATCAATTAAGGCACAAAAGATTTAGGTAATTTCGTATAGGGAAATAATATGTTATGAATTGCCGGTTCACTGTTTTTTTTACTCATAACATTTTTAACGATTTTCTGACTGATTCACGCCACATTTGGATCAGTTTAGGGTCCTGCGAACCCGATGCACTCGTATCTTAGGCATCGGTCCCTGGTTCAATGGTTTATCAGTCAATTGTTACATCCCTAGTGTTGCTGTTGTGCTGTAGTTGTGTCCGATGATTAGCCTAAGTGTTGTAAATGTTTCCTTGCATTATGCAGGCCAAGAGAACCAGCTTGTAGCATTGATCCCATACAGTGACCAGAGACTCAGGCCCAGGAGAACGTAAGTGGAATGTCGTGGTTGGGTTGGTATCTCTAGGCTAAACGTAGCTGTTCCTTTCTTGTTATGTTTGTCGTACCCTGCCATTCTGACCCTGCCTTTTGTTCTCCTGCCTCTCCACAGAAAGCTGTATGTGATGTCCTCGGTGGCTGTGTGTCTGCTGCTGTCCAGCCTGGCTGTCTTCTTCCTGTTCCCTCGTACCATAGACGTCTCCTACGTGGGCGTCAAGTCGATCTTCGTCAGCTATGACGAGGACAAGAGGATTGTCTATCTCAACGTGACGGTGAGCCTCTCCTCTGGTCTAACCACATGATGATTTGGGTCACGTTGTGGACAGTCACATGAGGAGACGGCTTTTCCTTATCAAACTGTACTATCCTAAAGTTGGGCAAATGAGTTTGGTCACAAATGTTGCAGGACTCTAGGTATTCTGCCATCCCCTGTCATTTTGTATTAACTTCTAAACTTCCCTGGTTTGCCACACTGGCTAACTCTGGCTTCAAACTGCTGTGTGTGTGTTGCTCTGAGGGTAAAATTATAAGGTATTCTTTCTTCTTCCTTCCAGAACACTCTGAACATCACCAATAACAACTATTACAGTGTAGAGGTGTCCAACGTCACAGCCCAGGTCCAGTTCTCCAAGACAGTGATTGGGAAGTCCCGCATCAATAACATCACTGCTATCAGTCCTCTGGGCATGGAGCAGGTACACAACTCTGTAATAGCATGGCAAAAGGGCGTTAACGGCGCACTAGCAACAATGTAAAAGTTGTGGTAACAACTCTGTAATAGCATGGCAACAGGGTGTTAACGGCGCACTAGCAACAATGTAAAAGTTGTGGTAACAACTCTGTAATAGCATGGCAACAGGGCGTTAACGGCGCACTAGCAACAATGTAAAAGTTGTGGTAACAACTCTGTAATAGCATGGCAACAGGGCGTTAACGGCGCACTAGCAACAATGTAAAAGTTGTGGTAACAACTCTGTAATAGCATGGCAACAGGGCGTTAACGGCGCACTAGCAACAATGTAAAAGTTGTGGTAACAACTCTGTAATAGCATGGCAACAGGGCGTTAACAGCGCACTAGCAACAATGTAAAAGTTGTGGTAACAACTCTGTAATAGCATGGCAACAGGGCGTTAACGGCGCACTAGCAACAATGTAAAAGTTGTGGTAACAACTCTGTAATAGCATGGCAACAGGGCGTTAACGGCGCACTAGCAACAATGTAAAAGTTGTGGTAACAACTCTGTAATAGCATGGCAACAGGGCATTAACAGTGCACTAGCAACAATGTAAAAGTTGTGGTAACAACTCTGTAATAGCATGGCAACAGGGCGTTAACGGCGCACTAGCAACAATGTAAAAGTTGTGGTAACAACTCTGTAATAGCATGGCAACAGGGCGTTAACAGCGCACTAGCAACAATGTAAAAGTTGTGGTAACAACTCTGTAATAGCATGGCAACAGGGCGTTAACGGCGCACTAGCAACAATGTAAAAGTTGTGGTAACAACTCTGTAATAGCATGGCAACAGGGCGTTAACGGCGCACTAGCAACAATGTAAAAGTTGTGGTAACAACTCTGTAATAGCATGGCAACAGGGCGTTATCGGCGCACTAGCAACAATGTAAAAGTTGTGGTAACAACTCTGTAATAGCATGGCAACAGGGCGTTAACAGCACACTAGCAACAATGTAAAAGTTGTGGTAACAACTCTGTAATAGCATGGCAACAGGGCGTTAACAGCACACTAGCAACAATGTAAAAGTTGTGGTAACAACTCTCATCATTATTGGACATGCAGCAGAAAGTCCTGTTTCACTAAATTCAAGAGCCAACAAGCCATAGCTGTTTTTAGTGGACTCAGACCCCTATTCCTGGTCCTGGTCCTAAGTTGCTCAACTTGTCACATTATGTATTTTGTCACTTCAAATACTTCCTCCTAGTCACCTTTTTGATCATAACCCTGTGTGTTGTTCCCAGGTTGACTACATGGTTCCCACCATTCTAGCAGATGATATGAGCTACATGTAGTAAGTACAGCACACCCCAGCACAGCACATAGCTTTTTGAGAACACGGAACCTGATAAAGACCTCATGGTCGAGACTTTGTTTCAATAAATCCTATGTGAGTACAGATTGCAGCCTGCTTTTAGTTTTTGCTTAACCTTGTCCCCAGGCTCATATAGAGCCTGAAAACAGTGTGGAACAAAGTCAGACTTGAAAGGGGCATGTTGTAGTTGAGGCGGGAGAGGGACAGCCTGCCATAGCTGGATTAAATTAATTTGGGTATATATAAACTGTATATGTGAAAATAAATTCTTAGATGCATACTTTCTGATTTCCCCAACTCCTTCATTGTTCATTGTTTAGCCTCACTTGTGCTGCTCCTGCTTTAAAATCCACAACATGGAGGGGAGGTTCAAGGGTTACGCTAGATGGTGATGGACTGAGTCATCAGCCAATGAAAATCCAGCGGGACCTTTTCCCGCTCTTGCCATAGTCTCCATTCAAGTCCATTTCTGAAACCCAATGAAACCAGACGGTTGGACAGAGTAAAAGCCGGCTGGTGGACAAATGTAACTTTTTGCTCATCACATGAAACTGACTGATGTGTCTGTTCCTCTGTGTCCTAGTGATTACTGCAGCCTGCAGACCATAAAGGTGCACAACATCGTTGTCATGATGCAGTAAGTACCTCCCTTTTATCATTCTCACAGGACCACGAAGACTGGCTCCCATGTCATACGTATTAATGTACTCGGAACAGTTAGTCAACCTTGTTCTGTGTGGTTAATGACCTCCCTTTATTAATAAGGAACTTTTCTGATACCGTCCTCTATTCATACAGAATGGAAATTGACCTAATCCCATATCCAACCAATATCCTCTTGTATTTTTCTATATTAACTGGATGTGATCACTTCCCTGCTTGTTATTGTCCTAAAGGGTACAAAAAAAGACATTTGCATTAAATGAAATCCTCTTGTTGTTTTCAGGGTGACGGTAACGACGATGTACTTTGGCCACATGGAGCAGGTCACGCAGGAGATGTACCAGTATGTAGACTGTGGAGGTAACACCACCACTCTGAGGGGGGCGCAGCCCAAGGTGTCTAATGCCCCAATACCCCCAGAGTAACCCCCTTGCCCTACCTGACCTGGAGAAGTTCCTTGGAAGCTAGTCTAACATCAGAGATCTTGCAGAACTACTGGTTGTTTAGGCTTGTGCTCCAACCCTTCTCTAACACAGCTGGTCAATTGAAGGTGGTATGTTCGAGCAGGGATACGTGTTTGCACCCAGTAGTTCTCCAGGAGGAGAGTTGGCCACCCCAGCCATAGATGGATCACTGTGTTTCTCCCTCCACCACCCCTCTACCGATGAAGACCCCACTGTAGATGTCATGTAATTCTGTGTTCGCTCACCATTGTGTTGGGAGTATATGCCAGGTGTGTGGTGGGGGGGGGGGATGTGTCTACTGACAAAAATATTTGTTTTTAATGTCTAAACACTAAGTACCATACTATTTCAGTACCAAACCATTATGCACTTTATTAATGCATTTAACATTCAACTTCTCATTGTGTTCATGGAAAATGTTACAAAGCCACTCCACACTCCTCCAAACCACTTGAACTGTAGATGTCTGAACTAATAATCCTCAAACTGTGGATGAGGATGACCTCAGACTTCTCTCACTAAGCTGGTCTCAAGTCTGTATCTCTATGATAGTCGAAGGAGTTGAACAAACAGATCTGGGACCAGTCGACTATTCTCAAAGCCGGACCTCACGTAACACATTAATAATGTGTATTATTATGACAGGTGAATCTAGTGTATTATTTAATTCTGCTGAAAAGTCAGAGGCACAGTGAGCCAAGTCTGAAATGACACCTATGACTATAGAACACACTACAAGGCCTCTGGCCAAAGGTAGTGCGCTATATAGGTTTCTCAAACTAATCTCCGGACATCGAAGCCCGTTCCGCTGCGCTTTGTTCATGGTTCCCTTCTAATCTGGGACTGATTTTAGACCTGGAACACCAGGTGTGTGCAATTGAATGATCAGGTAGAACAGAAAAGTAGCAGGCTCCGGACCTCGTAGAGAGAGTTTAATACCCCTGGTATAGGGGATAGGGTGCTGTTTGGGGGTGATGTCAGAATGTGCCATTTCTCATATGTATAATCTTGTAATGACCGGGCTCTCCTCTAGAGGGCTCTCTGTACAATCTTGATTTGGACCAGTTGTTTACTAATATTACCCTCTGTTGGGTGATCCAACTGTGTTAATGTGTGATCCATTGATTGAATTAAAAGGCTTATGTCCCTAAAATGGAGTCATTTAAAGAAATGAAGATGTTAAAAGTTCCTTCTACCACTCTGTTCCCAATTGTTACAACAACCAGATTGATTGATAGTGATTGATTATCAGTAATTGACCTCTTCCTTCTGAGTTCGTGCCTACGAGGGACTCGCATAATGTTTTGTGATACCAACCTACTGCTGACTTGAATTTGACCAACTTGGTTTTTACACGCATGAAGAGGATAACCTGCAAGGGACTTTGTACATTTTGATAAATGACTTCCCTGCGTATCAAACTCAGTTGGAGAGTTTAGAACTACCTAGATTTAATACCACGTTTGTAATATGATTCCTACCCACATTGCGGGAAACCTTTTTGAAATGTACAACTCAAATAGAAACGACCCTCTGTCATAGAAATATACCTTGAATTTCTTTATGAATTATCATACTTAGTAGTTTGCCGTTATCTAATTTGCAGTTTCCTGAGTTATCGTAGAGCACAACATTTAACATGTGTACAGTCGTTTGTTCCTAATCAATTAATATTGTACGGAAGAGTGGATCAGCTTTTGAATGAATGGTAAGATTGAGTGAAGACTTGCAGTACTACTGACACATCAACTAGAAAAGTGGTTGATCTGATTTAGGTTGTTCTTTCCTAATGTCTACTTCTGCTGTGGGGTACTGACATTTATTTTGATTAATGGTATTTGACAATGTAAATACAAGCACTTTTTTTAATGTAGTTGATGTTTTTATTATTTGCTTTTCATCGTGATACATTCAAAATGGGTGATCATGATTTGTCCTACCTAGTTTAATTGCGTGGTCACCCTTTCTGAAAGCGTGAATAAAGTTTGACATCTCATTTGTCTGTCTTGTATTTCCTTCTCTTTGTTCATGGCTTTTTAATTTAACCAACCTCAGAGGAACTGGTAAGAAATGGAACACTCACATGCAAATTAGCACATGAATCAGTGTGACATCACAATGCACTCATGAACCCATAGATTTGTTGTAATACTGGAATTCTGACTGCATGTTTGCAAAACTTGTCTCCTGAGCAGAAGTGAACTCTCACAATGTTACCATGGGGACAGTTGACAGCCAGTGGGGACAGTTTTTACATCATAAACACCATATGTGACGTCAAACACCTGTCTGCATAAATAGCCTGTTTCGGCGGCATTTGGTACATTTAATTTCCCTAGGTGGCTGAAGGTACGTTGGTAACCATGCACTTTCAGCCCAATTTGGAAGAGGATCTTTCTTTTGCCTTACAGCTAGATCATGGTAAGTTGATATTACTGATGACATGTTGATGCAAACTTGTATTGTAAATTACTTGTACACTGTCAGATGAGCTGTAACATGGCTGTAGCCTCAAGGTTGTTTGGCTTGACAGCAATGGAGCAAGAGTACCAATAGATCCTGGACCAGGCTAGTAACCAGGGTTTGAATCACCGGGCAAACAGGGAAATCTGGAGGAATTTGCATCTAGAGAGTAGCTGGCTTCAATTTAATATGTTCTATACCCAGGACTATTGTGCCCTGGGGCAAAGCACTTACCACCAGCTGACCCTATGCTGCTCCCAGCCTGTGGTGCGTGTGTCAGGTTGGGTCCTTTGCTTTGACAGCGAATATGAAAATAATGTTTCTGCGAATAGTATTGTATGTTACACATATTGTAGTTTATTTTTGCATTTTGTGTATGCAGGATCAGCAGTGACATTACTTGTGAACAATGCTGCCCCTTACAGTGCAGGTGGGGTATACCAGATGTACCACGCAGCACCATCGGCCTCCTGGCACGGTCTTCCTGTGTACCAAGGTTCCCCACCTCACCAGCTGGCCTTGATCACTTCAGAGACACACGGGGAGACTATTCCTATGGGTCCTGTTGAAACACCTGAGACAAGCCAGCATCAGGACGTTTTAGACTTGAGCCAGAGTTCAGAGTCTCCTGAGCCACTCAAGAGGAAGAGAAAGAAGAAGAAGAAGCATGCTGCACCTAAACAGAGGAACCCACATGGCAGATTTGATTGGACCAGCCAAGAACACAGCACTACAGAGAAGTACAAGAGGATAATGTCACTGCTGAGGAAAGACGGGGTAGAGGTGGTGGATGAGACAGGGACGAAGGGACTAACAGACACTGACAGTGAGTCTGACCAACATGTGCATCAAATGAGGAGAAAGAGAGCAGTGAGTAAAGGAAAAAAACAGAGCATCAAAGTGAAAAAAGCAACAGTGAAAAGTAGGAGCCAAAACCAGGCTAACCGACTAAACCGAGACAATGGCAATTTTCAGCAATCTGACATATTTTCATCTCTGCTGGAGACACATGCCGTTGGGCCTGCACTGGAGCGGTTATTCTACCTACCAGCAGAGGGCAATGATGAGGAAGACCTGCTCGCCGAAGTGTTGGAAGAGCTCTCAGGGGTTCCAAGATACCCAGACCTCTCAGAGGAAGCTTTGAGCAACCTGACCCTTTCAGAATATGCCACTCTCATGAACGTGTTCCCCCATCCGCAGCTTCCGCCCTTACCCGTACCCTTACCCGTACCCGTACCCGTACCCTTACACGTACCCTTACCCGTACCCTCCTTCCTCCTTCTGCGACCTGACGTCGGACCAGTCTATAGAAAGACTCCAGAGTTACTCACACCATCTACCCACTGCGACTGGGTCACCCATGGCAACCCCAGTGATGCCAGCTACACCAGTACAGTTGGCCATTTTGAGGCCCACCATCCTGCCTCTCCAGAACCTCAGCAGCCAGGTGATTCCGACTACACCAATACCTACAGCCGTTTTGGCAACCCTTTAGCTATAACTCCAGAACCCCTGCAGCCAGGGGACTACACCAATACAGGCAACCATTTGGAAGACCAATACATTGCCTTGCCTGACAATGTGGTTAGCCAATTTTTGGAGTCTGACTATATTTCCCCTGAGCCTGCCTCCTCCCCAGAGCCAGAGCTTCAGCCTTTAGTGCTGAGTGTAGAGAGGGAGCCAATGAAGAGAGAGGCCCAGAGACTGAGGCAGCAGACAGCCAGGATGACGTTATATTGCCTGGAGCACAACCCACTGGCCGACAGAGAGGACTTCACACTGGAGCGCTACCTGGACATGTTCACTGACGGAAACACAGTGACTGTGACTACGGAACAATAACCCCAGGAAATTGTATTGGGATTTTTCACCAATAAACATTTTGAATAAAGGCAACGCTCTGCTGTTGTTAATTCTAATCTAACGTACATTTGTTTGCACTTTATATAATCTGTTGTAGAGAATATAATAGAATATCATCATAATAGATTAGCTAGTGTACATACCGTCACACTGTTAGTCATTTTGATATCTCCATGTCTCAGGGAGATGAAATGTAGTTGGTGGATTTACGATTGATATCAGGCAGCAATGATGATAACATATCAAGATAAGATATCAGTGCTTGACATGGACTGAAATAGGTGCCGGTACTCATTTTGCTTGCTGCTACTGTTTATATTTAGGTGCAGGAGCTCCACAATACTTTTAAACTAATATTCTAGAAGAGGAATAGGGGCTCAAGCATTAGAAAATGTGAAATGTAGGAACTCCGGTAAGCTCCTACCCAAGTCGAGCACCGAGTGTTATGCCTATTCAATGGGTAAGATTCAGTATGGTGATGTTTGGAATTTAGCTGGTATTTATGATGTCGTAGCTGTTCTTTACAAAAGAAGGAATTAAACCTCTCAAAGATCCAATTCCCAGCAGATGTTGATGTTCCTCTCTACGTTGAAACAGTGCCAGAAAGAAGTTATTGAATTCCAGTACATGATTGATTAATAATGAGCCATCTAAGATACTTGTAATAGATGACACGACTGAGAACTTGTTTGTTTAACTGCACGTAATCACTAACTAGTGGAGTGGTCACAGCCTGTCTTTGTCTCTAACACAGACTTTAACTGTGTGTAATATCTGTCGTTAAATGAAGACCAAGGTGCAGCGTGGTAGGCGTACATTTTCCTTTTAATTATAAATGTTCCACTAAAAACAATAAACAACTCAACGAACATAAAGCTATGGAGTGCAAACACATGCAACAACCAAAGACAAGATCCCACATCTGAAGGTGGGAAAAAAGGGCTGCCTAAGTATGATCCCCAATCAGAGTCAACGATAGACAGCTGCCTCTAATTGGGAACCATACTCGGCCAACAAAGAAATATAAACATAGATTTCCCACCCTAGTCACACCCTGACCGACCAAATAGAGAATTTAAAGGATCTCTAAGGTCAGGGCATGACACTGCGCTACATTTGAAGGTACTACTTCTTGTAAACTTCCCCTAAATGGCCTACCTTGACATAAACATTGTAGCCTACCCCACCATTGTAAAGAACATGCTATGAGAAAATAACAATGTAAAGCTGAAGAGCAAATTGTTAAGTGACACTGATGTTTGAAATATTGTTTATGGTCCTAAGCAACAGCACTGTTTGCTCTATTTATTTTCTGAGATAGCTAGTATATTTTCCCTGTCCATCTTTGATATACCCGTAGAGAATGTTATGTTCAACAATACATAGAAAAATTGGCCAAATAACATATGTTAATGTGTATATTTTTCAATATTCATAAATTAATGTATGAACATTGTTATTGAAATCAAAATGCTACTCTTAGAGCAAGCGATAAATCTTCATGTGACACCAAATTTTGATTTGTAGCACTTACATATCAAATATTATGGAGACTTAAAGGAGGCCAAAATGTCATAAATATGCCAACTTTGATTATTTCTCAACTATGCTTTTAGATACAAATATCAACTATATGTCAACAATCCTTCCTCCAAAGGACCATTCTACACATGACCAAAAGTATGTGGACAACTGATCGTCGAATATCTCATTCCAAAATAATGGGCATTGGTCCCCCCTTTGCTGTTGAAACAGCCTCCATGTTTCTGGGAAGGCTTTCCACTAGATGTTGGAACATTGCTGCGGGCATTTGCTTCCATTCAGCCACAAGACCATTAATGAGGTCGGGCACTGATGTTGAGCGATGAGGCCTGGCTCACAGTCGGCGTTCCAATTCATCCCAAAGATGTCCAATGGGGTTGAGGTCAGTGCTCTGTGCAGGCCATTCAAGTTCTTCCACACCTAACTCGACAAATAATTTCTGTATGGACCTTGCTTTGTGCACTGGGGCATTGTCATGCTGAAACAGGAAAGGGCTGTCCCCAAACTGTTGCCACAAAGTTGGAAGCACAGAATCGTCTAGAATGTCATTGTATGCTGTAGCGTTAAGATTTCCCTTCAAGGGCCTAGCCTGAACCATGAAAAACAGCCCCAGACCATTATTCCTCCTCCACCAAACTTTATAGTTGGCTCAATCGATTCGGGCAGGTAGTGATTTCCTGTCATCGTCCAAATCCAGGTTTGTCTTTTGGACTGCCAGATAGTGAGGCGTGATCCATCACTCCAGAGAACACGTTTCCACTGCTCCAGAGTCCAATGGCGCCGAGCTTTACACCACCTCAGCTGACGCTTGGCATTGCGCATTGTGATCTTGGGCTTGTGTGTGGCTGCTTGGCCATGGAAACCCATTTTATAGAGCTTCCAACGAACAGTTATTGTGCTGATGTTGCTTCCAGAGGCAGTTTGGAACTCAGTAGTGAGTGTTGCAGCTGAGGACAGATGATTTTGACGAGCTTCAGCACTCGGCAAGAAGTTGACAAACAGCCTAGTTGGAAAGGTGGCAACCTGTGACGGTGCCACGTTGAAAGTCACTGAGTTCTTCAGTAAGGCCGCTCTACTGCCAATGTGTGTCTATGGAGATTATATGGCTGTGTGTTCAATTTAATAAACCTGTCATCAACGGGTGTGGCTGAAATAGCCAAATCCACTCATTTGAAAGGGTGTCCACATACTTTTGTATAATGTATTTATTAAGTGTTGTAAACTCCCCCAAATCATGATTTTTTAATCCTGGTTTTGTGAGCAATCACACTACGGCATCCACCCTCACAGCTGGCCATGTCCCTTAGTTGATGATGTGGTTGTTACTGACAAGAAGCACATGGCTGAGCTTTTTAATCACCACTTCATTAAGTCAGGATTTCTATTTGACTCAGCCATGCCTCCTTGCCCATCCAACATTTCAAGCTGATCCTAAATGTTATAGACCTATTTCTGTTTTTCCCTGTTTATCAAAAGTGTTGGAAAAACGTGTCAATAATCAACTGACTGGCTTTCTTGATGTCTATAGTATTCTCGCTGGTATTCAATCTGGTTTCCGCTCAGGTTATGGATGTGTCACTGCAACCTTAAAGATCCTCAATTATGTCACTATTGTCTTTGATTGTAAGCAATGTTGTGCTGCTATTTTTATTGACTTGGCCAAAGCTTTTGACACGGTAGACCATTCCATTCTTGTGATGGGCTTAAGGAGTATTGGTGTCCCTGAGCCTGCTTGGCCTGGTTTGCTAACCACCTCTCTCAAAGAGTGCAGTGTATAATGTCAGAAAATATACTGTCTCTGCCACTGCCAATCACCAAGGGAGTACCCCAAGGCTCGGCCCTAGGCCCCACGCTCCTCTCAATTTACATGAACAACATAGCTCAGGCAGTAGGAAGCTCTCTCATTCATTTATCTGCAGATGATACAGTCTTATACTCAGCTGGTCCCTCCCCAGATTTTGTGTTAAATGCTCTACAACAAAGCTTTCTTCGTGTCCAAAAAGCTTTCTCGACCCTTAACCTTGTTCTGAACACTCCAAAACAAAGGTTATGTGGTTTGGTAAGAAGAATGCCCCTCTCCCCACAGGTGTGATTACTACATCTGAAGGTTTAAAGCTTGAGGTAGTCACCTTATACAAGTACTTGAGAGTATGGCACATATCAAAGCTGCAGGCTAACGTAAAATCTAGACTTGGTTTCCTCTATCGTAATTGCTCCTCTTTCACCCCAGCTGCAAAACAAACCCTGATTCATATGACCATCCTACCCATGCTAGATTACGTAATTTATAGATTGCAGGTAAGGTTACTCTCTAGTGGCTAGATGCTCTTTACCATTCGTCCATCAGATTTGCCACCAAATCCTCTGTAAACTCTCTGTATACATGTCGCAAGACCCGTTCTGCCAGTCGCATTCTGTTAATGGTCCCCAAAGCACACACATCCCTGGGTTGCTCCCCTTTTCAGTTAGCTGCAGCTCGCGACTGGAACGAGCTGCAACAAACACTCAAACTGGACAGTTTTATCTCAATCTTTGCGATCAATGACTCGATCATGGACTCTCTTACTGACAGTTGTATCTGCTTTGCGTTATGTATTGTTGTCTCTTGCTTCTTGTCCTTTGTGTTGTTGTCTGTGCCCAATAATGTCTGTACCATGTTTTGTGCTGCTACCATGTTGTGGTACTACCATGTTGTTGTCATGTTGTGTTGCTACCATGCTGTGTTGTCATGTGTTGCTGACTTGCTAAGTTGTTGTCTTAGGTCTCTCTTTATGTAGTGTTGTGTTGTCTCTCTTGTCGTGATGTGTTTTGTCCTATATTTATATATATATTTTATTTTTAATCCCAGCCCCCATCCCCGCTGGAGGCTTTTTTGCCTTTTGGTAGTTTATTTTGGTAATGTATTTTTTTTTAAAGGTTAAATAAAATAAAAAAATCTAAATAAATCCATGATAAAGGATCCCTGACAGTCTCTTCTATCGCTCACCATCTCTTGACAGTCTCCTCCTCTTCTATCACTCACCATCTCTTGACTGTCTCCTCCTCTTCTATCACTCACCATCTCTTGACTGTCTCCTCCTCTTCTATCGCTCACTGTCAGGACCCGGTTACGAACCCGGGTCTCCGGAGTGAGAAACAGTCACTAAACCAACTAAGCCACGAATAGTCAGCAGAACCCAGAAGATGAGGCAGACACAGCAGTACTTGAGACGGTGTATTTAATGAAGTAAAAAGTGAAGTTCTTCAGGAAAACATGTAACTCCACAACCTCAAAAGGAATTCCAAAAGAACAAAGGCAATCCTCCATGACAAAAAGGCAAATCCACAAGGTGGAAGGCACAGCACAAAAAGCCTCAAAAGATACTCAAAAACAAACACACAAGAACAAAAAACAGAACTCCACAAGAGAGTCCACCGGGATCAACAAGAGCTCACAGAGTACTAGGGCTGGGTGCTAACATACAAACACAGAGCACAGAACTGAGTAAAACAAAGGGTTTAAATACAGTCAGGGGAAACGAGGCACAGGTGCAAATAATAATGGGGATCAAGGGAAAACAAAAGGTCAAAAGGCACAATGGGGGAATCTAGTGACCAAAAACCGGAACAACCCTGGCCAAATCCTGACAGCTCACCATCTCGACTCTCTCCTCTTCTATCGCTCACCATCTCTTGACTGTCTCCTCCTCTTCTATCGCTCACCATCTCTTGACTGTCTCCTCCTCTTCTATCGCTCACATTAATAGACACTAAGTGGAAACTGGTCACAAGCTTCACCGACATGAAAATAAAATTACTTTTAGGGGAAAAAAACAATACTCGAAACAGATTTGTTACACAACATTAACAGATCGGTCTTGTAATCGAACACTTACGTAGTAGTTAGTAGTGAGTAGTTGTACTACATACTATCATAGTATTTCAAGACTTGTGAGGAAAATGCTTGCGAAATGTGTTGGAATGGAGCAGGTATGGCTGGTAAATCTAAACGTTACGAAAACCATTGCAAACACCTTGAACTCCCCTAAGCCATAACCTTCAGAGACCAGTCTAATATTAAACAACTGATCCAATTGTGGGGATTTTTTTTCTGGTTCTCTATATTCATAAGTGCAGCGACAAATAACCACACACTGCTGAGCAGTGTTGAAACTACAAGATACACATCTTGTCACACACTGACCATAGTTTGCTTTGTATGTTTCTATATTTTGTTTGGTCAGGGTGTGATCTGAGTGGGCATTCTATGTTGGATGTCTAGTTTGTCTGTTTCTGTGTTTGGCCTGATATGGTTCTCAATCAGAGGCAGGTGTTAGTCATTGTCTCTGATTGGGAGCCATATTTAGGTAGCCTGTTTTGTCATTGTGGGTTGTGGGTGATTGTCTATGTTAGTTGCTTGTGTTAGCGCAGGTCTCATTATAGCTTCACGGTCGTTAGTTGTTTATTGTGTTGTATAGTTTGTATTCAGTGTTCAGTGCTTTCTTTAATTAAAAAAATCATCATGAACACATACCACGCCGCATTTGGTCCGCTCCTTACGACGATCATGACAGAATCACCCACCACAACAGGACCAAGCGGTGTGGCGGACAGGCAGGAGCAGCGCACGGAGGACTGGACATGGGAGGACGAGTTGGACGGTAAAGGACCCTGGGCACAGCCAGGAGAATATCGCCGCCCCAAAGAAGATCTGGAGGAAGCGAAGGCGGAGAGGCGCTGGTATGAGGAGGCAGCACGGTGACGCGGATGGAAGCCCGAGAGTCAGCCCCAAAAATGTATTGGGGGGGGGGGGGGGGGGGGGAACAGGAAGTGTGGTGAAGCCAGGTAGGAGTCCTGCGCCAACTTCCTGTGCTTACCGGAGGGCGAGAGAGACCGGGCAGGCACCGTGTTATGCTGTGGAGCACATGGTGTTCCCAGTGCGGGCATCGAGCCAGGTGCCATGAAGCCGGCTCTACGCATCTGGTCTCCAGTGCGTCTCCTTGGGCCGGCGTACATGGCACCAGCCTTACGCATGGTGTCCCCGGAACGCCAGCGCAGCCCAGTGCGAGCTATTCCACCTTGCCGCACTGGCAGGGCGACCGGGAGCATTCAACCAGGTAAGGTTGGGCAGGCTCGGTGCTCAAGAGCTCTGATGCGCCTGCACGGTCCGGTCTATCCAGTACCACCTCCACGCACCCGCCACCAGGGGTAGCCCCCCGCACCAGGCTGTCTCTCCGTCTCATCCCTACAGGTGCTCCCGCCTGTCCGGGCGCTGCCAGAGCTTCCGCCCCTCAGTCCAGAGGCACCAGAGCTCCTCCGTCCAGCGCTGCCAGAGCCTTCCTCTCCAGCGCCGCCGGAGTCTCCAGTCTGCCTGGCGCCACCTGAGCTGGCCGTCTGACTGGAGACTCCGGCGGCGCCGCCTGAGCAGGCTGTCTACCCGGCGTCGCCTGAGCTGGCCGCCGGAGTCTCCAGTCTGCCCGGTGCCGCCTGAGCTGGCCGTCTGCCCGGCGCCGCATGAGCTGGTCTCCCAGTCCAGAGCTGCGAGGGTCGCCGCTCAAAGGACGCTACTAAAGTGGACTAAGACTATGGTGAAGTGGGGGCCTCGTCCAGCGCCAGAGCCGCCACCGTGGACAGATGCCCACCCAGACCCTCCCCAATAGGTTCAGGTTTTGCGGGGGTACTGTCACGCCCTGACCATAGTTTGCTTTGTATGTTTCTATGTTTTGTTTTGTCAGGGTGTGATCTGAGTGGGCATTCTATGTTGGATGTCTAGTTTGTCTGTTTCTATGTTTGGCCTGATATGGTTCTCAGAGTCAGGTGTTAGTCATTGTCTCTGCTTGGGAGCCATATTTAGGTAGCCTGTTTTGTCATTGTCGGTTGTGGGTCATTGTGAGTTGTGGGTGATTGTCTATGTTAGTTGCTTGTGTCAGCACAGTTCTCATTATAGCTTCACGGTTGTTATTCGTTTATTGTTTTTGTATAGTTTGTATTCAGTGTTCAGTGCTTTCTTTAATTAAAAAATCATCATGAACACATACCACGCCGCATTTGGTCCGCTCCTTACGACGATCTCTATCGATCTGAATGCAAGTTATTTAAAGCCTAATATAACATTATGATGTGATACATTTATTAGAGCAGCACCTTAACTTGAAACACTGAGTATGAATAGAGACAGTAATATGCATGTACAGTAAAAACAAGTGTAAAAACCACACACATACTGTGTTTGTGTGTGAGTGTACTTTGGCAGCATCTAAGACACACCCACCCCTTCTCAGCCTCCAACTTATAGCCCTGCACACTGCTGCTATTGACTCACTCCTCCCCATGACCAAACAGAGAACAGAGCAGCACTCCGAGCTCCTCTCTCACCCTACGCTCATCTCACCACACCTGAGATCCACATCCAGCCGTCCCTCTTCTGCTATCAGACAACCAGAGGAACCATGGTGCTCTACCACAGGGAGTTTGACAAGGCAGGCAAGGCAGCCGGTCTCCAGATATGGAGGATAGAGAAGATGGAGCTGGTCCCTGTGCCTGAGAACCTGCACGGCAACTTCTATGTTGGGGACGCGTATGTGGTCCTCCACACTGTCAAACAGCGGGATAGCTGCTTCTACGATCTGCACTACTGGCTGGGTGAGAGAGAGTGTGTGTGTGTGTGTGTGTGTGTGTGTGTGTGTGTGTGTGTGTGTGTGTGTGTGTGTGTGTGTGTGTGTGTGTGTGTGTGTGTGTGTGTGTGTGTGTGTGTGTGTGTGTGTGTGTGTGCGCATTAGTGCGTGTTTCCTCAGGCTGTTCAGCAGGATGTCACATGCTGGATGATTTGTTTACTGACGGAGGCTTATCAAACATTGGAGATGAATGTGAACATATTTTAGGGAGTGCCTCATAGATGTTAACGTTTTATATCTACAGGCTGAAATCAACGGCATCATTTTATAATATTGTCATTAACATGAATAAATACATTGGCAAAAGAAAACAACTTAGCATCAAAGGCCATATGGTTCTAACAGTGTTATAACACAGTTCGTCATAGGATCATATCTGTGTCGATGTATTCATATAGGAGAAGAACAGGTTGCACATACAAGACAGAACAAGAGAGATGGTTTGGCTTGTATTGGAGAAGGAATGGTGACACCACAAATTCAGATATAGGATGCTAACGATGTTGAGAAAGATGGTTGAGAAATGGATACAATAATCACTATTATGTGGTTTTCAGTTAAATGTTTCAGTTAATACTCCGTGCCCATTCACACTCTGAATGGCACACATACGTAATCCATATCTCAATTGTCTCGAGGCTAAAATATCCTTCTTTAACCTGTCTCCCCCCCTTCATCTACACTGATTGAAGTGGATTTAACAAGTGACATCAATAAGGGATCATAGCTTTCATTTGGATTCACCTGGCCTGTCTATGTCAAGGAAGAAGAGGTGTTCCTAATGTTTCATACACTCAGTGTATGTGTTGTATGTGTTATTGTCCCCCATAGTAGTGCCACTGTCATTTCACAACTGTGTGAGCCCTCAAGGTGCTGTTGTCTGTTACTGTAGACAGAAGAAAGTCAACAAATTTTGTCATCAGCTGAGCTAAAAACAAAAAAAAAGGTTTAGCCTGAAGTAGGAAACAAAAGTTATTATCTGGTTAAAGGCCAGGCGAGTTGCCATATCCTGACGCTTCCTGGACAATTCTCCGATTTGAAGATTCTGAGATAAGGACATTCCAGGTAGAGGTCGTAAACTATATCAGTCATCTTTGCACACATCATGGGACGGTGATGTTTTCCCTTCCTATCAGGACTATAGCCACTGGAAAACAATCAAGGCGTTTCATGAACCTTTGAGTAAGTACTCTGTTCAGCTGTCTCAGAGGACACACTACCTGAAAGTACTGTCAGATTAAGGTAGATTATTGTAGAAACATGGTGTTGTACAGCTGTTGTGGTGGAGCTATGGAACCATGCAAGTCAAGTCTACTGATCTGTAACACTAGCTTCCTTCCTTGACACATCTCTCTCTCTTTCTCTCTCTCTCCTCCTCTCTCTTTCCCCACTCACCAACTCCCATCTGAATACGAACATCAATAGCACCACTAAAATGTTAGGTTGTCCTTCCTCTCCTCCCGCATCCCCCCATCATCATCATCATGAATCATTAACCAGTAACGATAGGTTTCCCTGCCATTTTGCTTGCTGCTATGGGCTTTAATTTCTTCCTCATTATGACTTGGTATGACATGGACTGTTAACCAGGAGGCATTCAAGGTATCCCGAACAGGATGCCAGATCCTGGGATTAAACATCTGTAGTGGTGTTTATTTTGTATTTAACCTTTATTTAACTAGTCAGTTAAGAACAAATTCTTATTTACAATGACGGGCTACCAAAAGGCAAAAGGCCTCCTGCAAGGACGGGGCTGGGATTCATAATAAAAAATATAGGACTAAACACACATCACGACAAGAGAGACACCACAACACTACATAAAGAGAGACACCACAACACTACATAAAGAGATACACCACAACACTACATAAAGAGAGACACCACAACACTACATAAAGAGAGACACCACAACACTACATAAAGAGAGACACCACAAAAACTACATAAAGAGAGACACCACAACACTACATAAAGAGAGACCTGACAGCGCATGCAACACATGACAACACAACATGGTACAGTAGCAACGCCACATGACAACAACTTGGTAGCAACACAACATGGCAGCAGCACAACATGGTACAGTAGCAACACCACATGACAACAACTTGGTAGCAACACAACATGGCAGCAGCACAACATGGTACAGTAGCAACACCACATGACAACAACTTGGTAGCAACACAACATGGCAGCAGCACAACGTGGTACAGTAGCAACACCACATGACAACAACTTGGTAGCAACACAACATGGCAGCAGCACAACGTGGTACAGTAGCAACACCACATGACAACAACTTGGTAGCAACACAACATGGCAGCAGCACAACATGGTACAGTAGCAACACCACATGACAACAACTTGGTAGCAACACAACATGGCAGCAGCACAACATGGTACAGTAGCAACACCACATGACAACAACTTGGTAGCAACACAACATGGCAGCAGCACAACATGGTACAGTAGCAACACCACATGACAACAACTTGGTAGCAACACAACATGGCAGCAGCACAACGTGGTACAGTAGCAACACCACATGACAACAACTTGGTAGCAACACAACATGGCAGCAGCACAACATGGTACAGTAGCAACACCACATGACAACAACTTGGTAGCAACACAACATGGCAGCAGCACAACATGGTACAGTAGCAACACCACATGACAACAACTTGGTAGCAACACAACATGGCAGCAGCACAACATGGTACAGTAGCAGCACAAAATATGGTACAAACATTATTGGGCACAGACAACAGCACAAAGGTCAAGAAGGTAGAGACAATAATACATAACGCGAAGCAGATACAACTGTCGGTAAGAGTGTCCATGATTGAGTCTTTGAATGAAGAAAGTGTTTGTTGCAGCTCGTTCCAGTCGCTAGCTGCAGTGAACTGAAAAGAGGAACGACCCAAGGATGTGTGTGGGTTTTGAATGTGGAGGATGAGGGTTGCAGTAGATATCTCAGATAGGGGGGAGTGAGGCATAAGAGGGTTTTATAAATGCGCATCAACCAGTGGGTCTTGCGACAGGTATACAGAGATGACCAGTTTACAGAGTGCAGTGATGTGTCCTATAAGGAGCATTGGTGGCAAATCTGTTGGACGAATGGTAAAGAACATCTAGCCACTAGAGAGTAACCTTACCTGCAATCTATAAATTACGTAATCTAGCATGGGTAGGATGGTCATATGAATCAGGGTTTGTTTTGCAGCTGGGGTGAAAGAGGAGCAATTACGATAGAGTAAACCAAGTCTAGATTTAACTTTAGCCTGCAGCTTTGATATGTTTTTATTTTACCTTTATTTTATTACTACTAAGAACAAATTATTATGTTCAAAGACGGCCTAGGAACAGTGGGTTAACTGCCTGTTCAGGGGGATTTGAACTTGCAACCTTTCGGTTACTAGTCCGATGCTCTAACCACTAGGCTACCCTGCCGCCCCAGTGTACCATCTAGCCATACTCCCAAGTACTTGTATGAGGTGACTACTCAAGCTTTAAACCCTCAGATGTAATAATCACACCTGTGGGGCATTCTTCTTACCAAACCACATTACCTTATTTTTGGAAGTGTTCAGAACAAGGTTAAGGTCAGAGAAAGCTTTTTGGACACTGAGAAAGCTTTGTTGTAGAGTGTTTCACACAAAATCCTGGGAGGGGCCAGCTGAGTATAATACTGTATCGTCTGCATATAAATGGATGAGAGAGCATCCTACTGCCTGAACTACAGTATGTTGTTGTAATGTATGGGTGGTGTGCAGCCATCCATACATTTACAATGGCAACATGCAAAGCTGGTAGACTCTGTTGCAGAGTGAAAATGCATTAAAGTACTAAAATAGAGCATACTATGAGCATTAGAGTCATAACATCAACCAGGCAGTTTTGTGCTGAAGTTGTGCTAAATTTCCTTTCCAAGTCTAAACTTGAATAGTCTCTCATTTCATACTAACATTTATCACATTGTATTTAAGTGCTGTACCACTCATGCTCTCTCCTCAGGTAAGGAGTGCAGCCAGGACGAGAGCACGGCGGCGGCCATCTTTACTGTTCAGCTGGATGATTTCCTAGGAGGGAAGCCTGTCCAGTACCGAGAACTGCAGGGGTTCGAGTCCACTGCCTTCACACGATACTTCAAGGGAGGCATCACATACAAAGTACGATATTGTTTTACTGATGCATTTTATTTCAATAATATTAGATTTGTTCCTTTATCTGTGTTACTGCTATTTACTACTAGAATATATGGTGTTATACTGAACCAGAACGCACACTTATTTTTTAGCAGTGAACATTCATTCCATTTGCCACATTTTACATTGACCCTGACCATGGGCAGCAACAGTGACTCGTGGGATGGAAAAGGAGCTTGGTGTAGAGGGAAAAGGAGCTTGGTGTAGAGGGAAAAGGAGCTTGGTGTAGAGGGAAAAGGAGCTTGGTGTAGAGGGAAAAGGAGCTTGGTGTAGAGGGAAAAGGAGCTTGGTGTAGAGGGAAAAGGAGCTTGGTGTAGAGGGAAAGGGAGCTTGGTGTAGAGGGAAAAGGAACTTGGTGTAGAGGGAAAGAGCTTGGGTAGAAAGGGAGCTTGGTGTAGAGGGAAAAGAGGGAAAAGGAGCTTGGTGTAGAGGGAAAAGGAGCTTGGTGTAGAGGGAAAAGGAGCTTGGTGTAGAGGGAAAAGGAGCTTGGTGTAGAGGGAAAAGGAGCTTGGTGTAGAGGGAAAAGGAGCTTGGTGTAGAGGGAAAAGGAGCTTGGTGTAGAGGGAAAAGGAGCTTGGTGTAGAGGGAAAAGGAGCTTGGTGTAGAGGGAAAAGGAGCTTGGTGTAGAGGGAAAAGGAGCTTGGTGTAGAGGGAAAAGGAGCTTGGTGTAGAGGGAAAAGGAGCTTGGTGTAGAGGGAAAAGGAGCTTGGTGTAGAGGGAAAAGGAAAACAGTTCTGTGTTCCACACATTGTTTGTTTTCTTGGTCCTGAACATTTCGTGGTTTTCCGTAATATTGCCTAATCGCTAGAAGGAAAATACTTGACACACTACCCTTGTTCAACCTCATTGGGTACTTATAGGCCCTGCCATTTCCTTTTGTATGTTGTTTCAGGGATGTTTGTGTTGGGTACTACGTAACTGTGTACCTTGTTTTGTATGTGATGTATAATACGTATGTACATCTGCGTCTTGAACTGCTTGCTTTTAAAATGAGCAAGACAAATTCCCTCGAGGGCAATAAAGTATTCTATCCTAATCTACTCTTTTCTATTCTACTCTATTTTATTCTATTCTATTCTATCCTGTTCTATTCTAGGCCGGAGGCGTGGCCTCTGGGTTCCATCACGTGGTCACCAACGACCTGTCAGCTCTGAGACTATTCCACATCAAAGGTCGCCGTGTCGTCAGGGCAACCGAGGTCACCCTCAACTGGTCCAGCTTCAACAGAGGGGACTGCTTCATCGTGGACCTGGGAGCAGTATGTTTTGATTGATTGATCTACCGATTGACTGATTAAGTCGTTGATGGATCGGTAGATTGTACTCTGGCCTTCCTCTATGTGAGAGTTTACCATATAGACATAGAACATGTATCAATGATATAGTGTCTATGGTAGTAACACTGCCTCTGCCAAGAGGTCCAGACTTTCATGGCACATATGGTAGTGCCCTCAGTGGCCCTGTAACAACAGTTAATTTGTTTGACTGTCACTATTCTGAGAAATCTGACTCATTGCCTAGACTTCACTGTGTAAGCAAACTTCAAATTCTGCTGAAACACAAACATTGTCCGTTCGGCTTGAGTTCTTATTAAATCCCAAACATATGAAGGCCTGTGGTATGTTGACTTAAGGTGGGTATCAAGATCATTTGATATACAAGGTATTCTACCTAATTAAATTCGAAAGCTATTCTCTTCTGTTTGAATATTGCCAGAAGCAGTGACCCAACAGTGACCCACTGGTTTTGAACCGGGGTTGTCTGATTGCCACAAGATTGTGTTAGTTAGCCCTCGAAGCTAAAGCCTTTATGCACCTGGAACTTCATAAAGTGTGCAACAGCCCTCTTTCCAACTGAACCATATCTGTTACCTGTCTCTAGGTTATATACCAGTGGTGCGGTTCAGAGTGCAACAAGTTTGAGCTCCTGAAGGCAGCACAGGTGGCTGCCGGTATCCGTGACAATGAGAGGAATGGCCGAGCAAAACTGGTTGTCGTGGAGGAAGGGAGAGAGCCGTCTACGTTAACTGAGGTGACAGATGTTCATTCAACACAACATTTAACTTTCATTCCCTAGTCTAGTGTTTGCACTCTTGAATTGAAATTAGCTGCAAAACTGTATGACAGTTAAGTAATCTACTTTTGTGTGCCATCATTTCGCTATCTCCATTGTCAATGTTATCTTCGTGGTTTCTGTCTTTGTGTTTTTACCTGTCAACCCTAACAGGTACTCGGCAACAAGCCAAATCTACCAGAAGGTGATGACAATGACGATATGGTGGCAGATATCTCCAACAGGAAGATGGCCAAACTCTACATGGTATGGTCACACTCTTACACACACACACACACACACACACACACACACACACACACACACACACACACACACACACACACACACACACACACACACACACACACACACACACACACACACACACACACACACACACACACACACACACACACACACACACACACACACACACACACACACACACACACATTCAAACTCATCTCGTTGTTGTTCCTTCCAGGTATCTGATGCATCCGGAGCGATGCAGGTGACCCTGGTCTCAGAGGAGAACCCGTTCTCTCAGAGCCATCTGCTGTCGGACGAGTGCTTCATCCTGGACCACGGGAAGAGCAGGATGATCTTCATCTGGAAAGGTACGTATTTAAACTGCTGAACATCTTTATATTGACAAATCATCTATATTCATCCCTCATCCCTCCCACCTTTTATGTACCTCTTCTTCTGCATGAATCATCCAACATCTCCCATAAAGGCCGTAACGCCAACCCCAGCGAGAGGAAGACTGCCATGAAGACTGCTGAGGGCTTCATCAAGCAGATGGGCTACCCACCTAACACACAGGTTCATGCTCGTTATCATCCATCTCGCATCAGTCATAAATGCTATGTTTGAATCATTTGGTTGAATCAACTCGTGACTCAAATATCATGTCAGTTCACGTCCTGCTAAACTGATCGGGACTGAAGGGGAGTTGATCCCCAACCCTGACGTTCATAGGAACAACTCTTTATCTCCAGATCCAGGTACTTCCAGAGGGTGGGGAGACTCCTATCTTCAAACAGTTCTTCCAGGGGTGGAGGGATAAGAACCAGAGTGAGGGGTTCGGGAAAGTATTTGTGACCGAGAGGATTGCTAAGATACATCAGGTGGAGTTCGATGCCTCCAAGCTCCATGAGTCCCAAAGCATGGCAGCCCAGCATAACATGGTGGACGACGGCACAGGGGACACTCAGGTACAGGACCAAGTGTTACCACCCCAAGACGTGGTTAGCCCACTGAGCTAAGGTCTAAGCTATAGGTCGGGACACTAACACAGGCCTTCAGGTATCAGGCAAGCTTCCTCATTACGCAAGTGTTACAAGGAGTGAATAAGCATATATCCTAATACATGCTAATGTACAAATGAGTCAGGTGTTTTATTCCACTGACAATCCCAATCACATAGAATGTTAAACAAATGATAGTAGAATAACCAGCCAGATGCATGTTTCATGTTCCAGATCTGCAGAGTGGAGAGCAGTGGTCGAGTCCCAGTTGACCCAAAGACGTATGGTCAGTTCTATGGAGGAGACTGTTACATCATCCTCTATACATATAAGAGAGGACAGATCATCTACACCTGGTGAGTCTGGTAGACCTGTACTTATATTTCCAATTAGATTGATTGGTTGGTTGATTGGTTGATTGGTTGGATGGGTGGGTGGATGGATGGATTGATCCCAATACTTCCTGTGGCAGGCAGGGGGCTAGCACCACTCTAGATGAGCTCACAGCTTCAGCCTTCCTAACTGTGGAGCTGGATCGCTCTCTGGGAGGGAACGCAGTTCAGGTAGGACTAACCCAAATTAAGATGAGCATCTCTTATTGTTCAATGTCTATGAATGTCCAATGGAAATGTGTGTTCTGCTTTATCCCAACCCCTCTGAAAGACACCCACACACACACTGAGGCTGAAGAGGTTGGAGCAGATTGCCTCGTTGGAAATGTGTCAAAACTGTATAAAGTTTGTAAATGGATGTATTTTATATCACAGTAGTAAAGTGTGATACTAGAGGATGTTGTTCTCTCCAGTCTACTGTGTAATAAATCCCCTAATTTGACTGCTGTTTCAGGGTTTACTTTCCATGCCTTCGGGGCAGAACGGAATCTTTTCTTTGTATCCCTTAATCTGATTCAATGATTTATGACCAACAGGTAGCACAGGGTGCTGCTTGTAGAGAGACACTGGGAGATTCTCAATTGGTTTTACTAACTCCCTTGTCCCCTCCATTTTTTGAAAAAGTTGAAAGGTAATCAAGAGGAGGGGAGGAAAGGAAATGTGGAAACAAATTCACTTGTATGAAATGAGACTCTCCTTCTCCACTCGTGCATCATCAAGCAAACCAAGAGAGTAGGACTGTAAGGTTCTATCTGCAAAAAGATGATTCTGAGATGTTTGGTTTTAAAGTTCCAACCACTCATTGGTTTGCATGGTATCAGCTATTTCTATCGTGGATTATTTTAAACTTAATTACATGAATTGGGGGAATTTACAGTGCTACTGTTGAAGTCGGAAGTTTACATAAACCTTAGCCAAATACATTTCAACTCAGTTTTTCAAAATTCCTGACATTAAATCAGAGTAAAAATTCCGTCTTAGGTCAGTTAAGATCACAACTTTATTTTAAGAATGTGAAATGCCAGAATAATAGTAGAGAGAATGATTTATTTCAGCTTTTATTTATTTCATCACATTCCCAGTGGATCAGAAGTTTACATACACTCAATTCATATTTGGTAGCATTGCCTTTAAATTGTTTAACTTGGGTCAAACGTTTCGGGTAGCCTTCCACAATAAGTTGGGTGAATTTTGTCCCCTTCCTCCTGACAGAGTTGGTGTAACTAAGTCAGGTTTGTAGGCCTCCCTGCTCGCACACGCTTTTTCAGTTCTGCCCACAAATTTTCTATAGGATTGAGGTCAGGGATTTGTGATTGTCACTCCAATACCTTGAATTTGTTGTCCTTAAGCCATTTTGCCACAACTTTGCTTGCAAGTATGCTTGGGGTCCATTTGGAAGACTCATTTGCGACCAAGCTTTAACTTCCTGACTGATGTCTTGAGATGTTGCTTCAATATATCCACTTCCATTTTCCTACCTTATGATGCCATCTATTTTGTGAAGTGCCTCCTGCAGTCCCTCCTGCAGCAAAGCACCACCACAACATGATGCTGACACCCCCGTGCTTCACGGTTGGGATGGTGTTTTTCGGCTTGCAAGCCTCCCCCTTTTTCCACCAAACATAACGATGGTCATTATGGCCAAACAGTTCTAATTCAATTTCATCCGACCAGAGGACATTTCCCCAAAAAGTACGATCTTTGTCCACATATGCAGTTGCAAACTGTAGTCTGGCTTTTTTATGGCGGTTTTGGAGCAGTGGCTTCTTCCTTGCTAAGCAGCCTTTCAGGTTATGTCGATATAGGACTCGTTTTACTGTGGATAATAGATGCTTTTGTACCTGTTTCCTCTAACATCTTCACAAGGTCCTTTGCTGTTGTTCTGGGATTGATTTGCACTTTTCACACCAAAGTATGTTCACCTCTAGGAGACAGAATACATCTCCTTCCTGAGCAGTATGATGGTTGCGTGGTCCCATGGTGTTTATACTTGCGTATTATTGTTTGTACAGATGAACGTGGTACCTTCAGGTGTTTGGAAATTGCTCCCAAGGATGAACCAGACTTGCAGAGGTCTACAATTATTTTTCTGTGGTCTTGGCTGATTTTTTATTTATTTTACATTTACATTTACATTTAAGTCATTTAGCAGACGCTCTTATCCAGAGCGACTTACAAATTGGTGCATTCACCTTATGACATCCAGTGGGACAGTCACTTAACAATAGTGCATCTAAAACTTAGGGGGGGTGGGGTGAGAGGGATTACTTAACCTATCCTAGGTATTCCTTAAAGAGGTGGGGTTTCAGGTGTCTCCGGAAGGTGGTGATTGACTCCGCTGTCCTGGCGTCGTGAGGGAGTTTGTTCCACCATTGGGGGGCCAGGGCAGCGAACAGTTTTGACTGGGCTGAGCGGGAGCTGTACTTCCTCAGTGGTAGGGAGGCGAGCAGGCCAGAGGTGGATGAACGCAGTGCCCTTGTTTGGGTGTAGGGCCTGATCAGAGCCTGGAGGTACTGAGGTGCCGTTCCCCTCACAGCTCCGTAGGCAAGCACCATGGTCTTGTAGCGGATGCGAGCTTCAACTGGAAGCCAGTGGAGAGAACGGAGGAGCGGGGTGACGTGAGAGAACTTGGGAAGGTTGAACACCAGACGGGCTGCGGCGTTCTGGATAAGTTGAAGGGGTTTAATGGCACAGGCAGGGATCCCAGCCAACAGCGAGTTGCAGTAATCCAGACGGGAGATGACAAGTGCCTGGATTAGGACCTGCGCCGCTTCCTGTGTGAGGCAGGGTCGTACTCTGCGGATGTTGTAGAGCATGAACCTACAGGAACGGGCCACCGCCTTGATGTTAGTTGAGAACGACAGGGTGTTGTCCAGGATCACGCCAAGGTTCTTGGCGCTCTGGGAGGAGGACACAATGGAGTTGTCGACCGTGATGGCGAGATCATGGAACGGGCAGTCCTTCCCCGGGAGGAAGAGCAGCTCCGTCTTGCCGAGGTTCAGCTTGAGGTGGTGATCCGTCATCCACACTGATATGTCTGCCAGACATGCAGAGATGCGATTCGCCACCTGGTCATCAGAAGGGGGAAAGGAGAAGATTAATTGTGTGTCGTCTGCATAGCAATGATAAGAGAGACCATGTGAGGTTATGACAGAGCCAAGTGACTTGGTGTATAGCGAGAATAGGAGAGGGCCAAGAACAGAGCCCTGGGGGACACCAGTGGTGAGAGCGCGTGGTGAGGAGACAGATTCTCGCCACGCCACCTGGTAGGAGCGACCTGTCAGGTAGGACGCAATCCAAGCGTGGGCCGCGCCGGAGATGCCCAACTCGGAGAGGGTGGAGAGGAGGATCTGATGGTTCACAGTATCGAAGGCAGCCGATAGATCTAGAAGGATGAGAGCAGAGGAGAGAGAGTTAGCTTTAGCAGTGCGGAGCGCCTCCGTGATACAGAGGAGAGCAGTCTCAGTTGAATGACTAGTCTTGAAACCTGACTGATTTGGATCAAGAAGGTCATTCAGAGAGAGATAGCAGGAGAGCTGGCCAAGGACGGCACGTTCAAGAGTTTTGGAGAGAAAAGAAAGAAGATTTTCCCATGATGTCAAGCAAAGAGGCACTGAGTTTGAAGGTTGTGCTTGAAATACATCCACAGGTACACCTCCTATTGACTCAAATTATGTCAATTAGCCTATCAGAAGCTTCTAAATCCATGACATCATATTCTGGAATTTTCCAAGCTGTTTAAAGGCACAGTCAACTTAGTGTATGTAAACTGGAATTGTGATACACAGTAGATTATAAGTGAAATAATCTGTCTGCAAACAATTGTCGGAAACATTACTTGTGTCATGCACAAAGTAGATTTGCCAAAACTATAGTTTTTTAACAAGAAATTTGTTGAGTGGTTGAAAAACGAGTTCTAGTGACTACAACCTAAGTGTATGTAAACTTCCGACTTCAACTGTATATTCTGTAGATAAACATTGAACAGAACCAGGCTATGTCAATAGCTGAATTTGGACAAAAATACAGATGGAACCTTTTAGCCCAAACTTTCAAAATTATGTTTACAGGGGAGGATTCCCAAAATAAATGTGTAAAGTGATACAACAAATGTAGCTAGTTGTGGCAGACATTGTATAGATAAACATTAAGTAGAGTATTGTTTTTAAATGTCTGCATGCTTTTCTCCACCAAGAAAACAACAGCTGATTCAAAGGGGTGTGGCATATTGTAAAACACTGTGCTAGATGCCGTGAGGATGCTCTTGTGCATCCTCTGTCAAAGAAGGTAATTGAGGAGTGGAGCAGACGCCTTCGTTTGCCTACTAACGAATTGACCACTTATCAGTTTCTGGGTCATGGAGGAGAGAGGACGGAGGAGTCCAGGAGAGGACGTTCTTTTTGGCCAAATGAGAATCTCCCACTGTATATGTGTTATAGTGCCCCCTAATGACTGTCTGTACAACATGGGTCTCTACCTTGCCCTCCAGCTATGGCTTCGCTATCCATGACCTCCTGTACCAAATTGCATATGCGTTAATAATCTATTTTGGTTTCCTAGGTGAGAGTGTCCCAAGGTAAAGAGCCTGCCCATCTCCTGAGTCTGTTCAAAGACAAGCCCCTCATCGTGTACAAGAGTGGTACCTCACGCATCGGAGGCCAGGCACCTGCGGCCCCCACACGCCTGTTCCAGGTCCGACGTAACCTGGGCACCATCACACGCATCGCAGAGGTTAGAATGTTCTCCCACACAGACACACACCTCTGGTTGTTTCATTGGCAGTGATGGAAGGTAAACACACATACATGGAGTTTACACACATGTTTCTGAAAAGGGTTTATGCACCGATCATGCTAAATGACATTTATGATGCTCGTTTGTCGTTTCCTGTCATCTAGATGGCGGTCAGCATTTCCTCAGCTTTTATTCTCGCCACTAGATCCCAGTTGCCTTGTCTGTTGTGTGTTGTGGTAGGTGGAGGCGGAGGCTGGCAGCCTGAACTCTAACGATGCCTACCTGCTGAAGATGCCCGCGGGGCAGAGCTACCTGTGGGTGGGTAAGGGCGCCATCGAGGACGAGGAGCGGGGAGCCCGGTACCTGAGTCAGGTGCTGAAGTGTCAGACACAACGCATCGTAGAGGGACAGGAACCAGGTGAGAACACAGATTCCTTGGCCTGGGCCCATATTCAGAAAGCGTCTCAGGGGAGGAGTACTAATCCAGTACCAGTTTTCCTTTTAACTCATAATAAGTAAGAGTATATGGACAGGGTCCTGCTATTGGATCAGAACTGCTGCTCTGAGAAGCTTTATGAATATGGGCCCTGATATGGCACCATGATAATGATGTGGGATGTAGTACTCAGGAGAGTCACCAGGGGGAACACTGAGACAAGGAAAGTTTTGAGGCAGATTGAGGATTTTAGTCCTAAAATGAATATCACCAGTTCAAGATGCACAGAAACTCAAGCAGATGTGTTATGTTTGGTTGTAGCGGACCTCTGGGCAGCGTTAGGGGGGAAGAAGGAGTACCAGACATCAGAGAGACTGGAGAGTAGCCGCACTCAACAACCTCGCCTGTTCGCCTGCTCCAACAAGACTGGCAGGTTCATAGTGAGTACCACACACACATGCTCACCCACACACACACGCACGCACACACACAAACACACAAACACACACACACACACACGCAAATAGATAGCTAGCTAGATAGATTATAAATGCTGTCTACAGATTGATGAGGTTCCAGGAGAGTTCAGTCAGGAGGACCTGGCGGAGGATGACGTGATGCTGTTGGACGTCTGGGATCAGGTATGGAGCTTGTTACCCTTCCCCAAATTAAAATGTTCAGCCCATTTTTACCTCTATGGAGGTTGAATTATATTGATGTTAATGTTTTGTGATAGGTGTTTATCTGGATTGGCAAAGATGCCAATGAAGTTGAGAAAACTGAATCTGTAAAATCTGGTGAGTTTTGGTCTTTGTCTTATGTGTGTATATGGTAGTTAATTTTTTGTATAGTAAGTTTAATGTGTAGTTTAATATGTCGCCTCTTCACTGTTGACGTTGAGACTGGTGTTTTGCGGGTACTATTTCATGAAGCTGCCAGTTGAGGACTTGTGAGGCATCTGTTTCTCAAACTAGACACTCTAATGTACTTGTCCTCTTGCTCAGTTGTGAACCGGGGCTTCCTGCTCCTCTTTCTATTCTGGTTAGAGCCAGTTCTGTTCTGTGAAGGGAGTAGTACACAACGTTGTACGAGATCTTCAGTTTCTTGGCAATTTCTCACATGGAATAGCCTTCATTTCTCAGAACAAGAATAGACTGACGAGTTTCAGAAGAAAGTTCTTTGTTTCTGGCCATTTTGAGCCTGCAATCGAACCCACAAATGCTGATGCTCCAGATACTCAACTAGTGTAAAGAAGGACAGTTTTATTGCTTCTTTAATCAGAACAACAGTTTTCAGCTGTGCTAACATAATTGCAAAAGGGTTTTCTAATGATTAAATTAGCCTTTTCAAATGATAAACATGGATTAGCTAACACCACGTGTCATTGGAACACAGGAGTGATGGTTGCTGATAATGGGCCTCTGTTTGCCTATGTAGATATTCCATTAAGAATCAGCGGTTTCCAGCTACAATAGTCATTTACAACATTAACAATGTCTACACTGTATTTCTGATCAATTTGATGTTATTTTAATGGACAAAAAAAACGTGTTTTTCTTTCAAAAGCAAGGATATTTCTAAGTGACCCCAAACTTTTGAACGGTAGTGTATATATATATATATATCAGTATTTCCCTTTTAATATACACTGAGTGTACAAAACATTAATGCTCTTTCCATGATAAAGACTGATCAAGTAAATCCAGGTGAAAGCTATGATCCCTTATTGATATCACTTGTTAAATCTTCTTCAATCAGTGGAGATGAGCATTGAGATATGGATTGTTTATGTGTGACATTCAGAGTGGCAAGACATAAGATTTAATTGCCTTTGAACTTGATATAGTAGTAGGCACGCACATTGGTTTGTGTCGAGAACTGCAATGCTGCTGGGTTTTTCACACTCAACAGTTTCCTGTGTGTATCGAGAAAGGTCCACCACCCAAAGGACATCCAGCCAACTTGATACAACTGTGGGAAGCATTGGAGTCAACAAGAGCCAGCATCCCTGTGGAAAGCTTTTGACTCCTTGTACAGTCCATGCCCCTACGAACCGAGGCTGTTCTGAGGGCAAAGGGGAGGGCAACTCAATATTAGGAAGGTGTTCCTGTCTGTTTTGTACACTCAGAAAAGAGTGTGTTCCCACTTCAAATACACTATGGTTTATCCCATTGATTGACAGTGTCTATGTGCTCCCTTCCTTACAGCCAAGACATACATAGAGACGGATCCGGGGGTTCGGGATAAGAGGACCACCATAGTGGTGGTGAAGCAGGGTCATGAACCCCCCACCTTCACAGGGTGGTTCCTGGGCTGGGACACGGCACGCTGGGACTCACACAACGTGGCCAGGACCATGAAGACACTGCAGATTTAGTATAAATGAATCCCAACAGTTATAACACTGTAATAACACAGTTTAGACATTTATAACATCTACTCTGTATTCAGCCAAGGGTTTCCAGATACGACTGTGAAATGAGGGTTAACTAGCCATTCAGACTAGTGTTGGGCTAAGGAAGCGCAAAGTACTTTACTTTTATTTGTATTTGTTTGCTGTACTTTTAGGCCTGCTATGTGTCATTTTATTTGTATTTGTTTGCTGTACTTTTAGGCCTGCTTTGTGTCATTTTATTTGTATTTGTTTGCTTTACTTTTAGGCCTGCTTTGTGTCATTTTATTTGTATTTGTTTGCTGTACTTTTAGGCCTGCTTTGTGTCATTTTATTTGTATTTGTTTGCTGTACTTTTAGGCCTGCTTTGTGTCATTTTATTTGTATTTGTTTGCTGTACTTTTAGGCCTGCTATGTGTCATTTTATTTGTATTTGTTTGCTGTACTTTTAGGCCTGCTATGTGTCATTTTATTTGTATTTGTTTGCTGTACTTTTAGGCCTGCTCTGTGTCATTTTATTTGTATTTGTTTGCTGTACTTTTAGGCCTGCTATGTGTCATTTTATTTGTATTTGTTTGCTTTACTTTTAGGCCTGCTTTGTGTCATTTTATTTGTATTTGAGTCATTTAGCAGATGCTCTTATCCAAAGCAACATACTGTAGCGAGTGAATACGTTCTTTTCTTTTTTCTTGCTGGTCCCCCGTGGGAATCAAACCCACAACCCTGGCGTTGCAAGCACCATGCTCTACCAGCTGAGCACACGGGACATCGTCTGATGTGCACTGCTTGGACATCTTTGTTTATTTTTTTTATTTTTATTTTCTCGTTACAAAGATGAAACCCGAAAATATATGATATATTATGTTGATTTGAATGCAGGTCTTTACATTTGGACTTCTGTAACTGTCTGGAAATAAATGTTGCTATTTGCTTTTTTTATGATAGAAAATGCGTAAAGCCTGCTGAGAGTTTCTGAAGTTGTTCTCAAATCTAGCCTAGCCTCACGAGCTTATGTGAAGGATTTGATCATCAGTCTGGTAATTACGAGGCTAAAAGTCTAACCCAGGGGATCTCAACATTTTTTGGCCCACAACACCGTTTTGATATCTGAATATTCTTGTGACCCCAACCGTGTGAAAAAAACAGCCAATGTTAACTTTTCTTATTTGACTCTGTGGCAGACAATTGAAAAACATTCTAACAGTATTTCTGATTGTCTTCTCAACTCACCATAACATACTTTTAATGGGAGGCTATGACAGTCAATTGCAAATCAGTCTGACATATAATGTCTCTAACATCACCATCACTAATGAGATGGGTGTGCTAGATGAATGTCTCGTCGGAGCATCTCATAGTCAGGGGTCTTGGTCAACAGTGGTCAAGCTCAGAATGTGTTCATCCCCGCTGACGCATCCAACCTGGGTCGATATTTGGTTTTAATGCAGATGAAAGCATGGTTTGCCTTTGAAAGGCTCTAAAGGACTATCAAGTCAGAACTACCTGACATGATGACTCCTTGCTGTCCCCAGTCCATCTGACCGTGCTGCTGCTCCAGTTTCAACTGTTCTGCCTTATTATTATACAACCATGCTGGTCATTTATGAACATTTGAACATCTTGGCCATGTTCTGTTATAATCTCCACCCGGCACAGCCAGAAGAGGACTGGCCGCCCCACATAGCCTGGTTCCTCTCTAGGTTTCTTCCTAGGTTTTGGCCTTTCTAGGGAGTTTTTCCTAGCCACCGTGCTTCTACACCTGCATTGCTTTCTGTTTGGGGTTTTAGGCTGGGTTTCTGTACAGCACTTTGAGATATCAGCTGATGTACGAAGGGCTATATAAATAAATTTGATTTCATTTAAATCAATCAATTAAATGTATTTATAAAGCCCTTCTTACATCAACTGATGTCACAAAGTACTGTACAGAAACCCAGCCTAAAACCCCAAACGGCAAGCAATGCAGGTATAGAAGCACGGTGGCTTGGAAAAACTCCCCAAAAAGGAGCTGCTCCGGTTCGTTGCTCTAAAGAGTTCTTTCCTCTGAATCCACTGATTTGGTCACTCATCTGTAGAAGGTTTTTCTATTTCCCCTGTATGCTTGCGTTCAGTTTACCAAAATGTCTCTTAAATAGGCAAGGACACACATTAAATCCATTGTGAATGACAACATTTCCTCTCTCAATGCGAAAACCCCCTTCGATAACCACCAAGCCTCTGTGTGAAATAAGACATTGTCATGCTCAGATCCCATGTCTCCACATAGTTTTGTGAACAGGCGTGATCGCCATGGATGTGGTTTGATGTAGTGTCCAATCTAAGTTACCTGCCGCAGTGCCTTCAGCCTTATTCTAAAATTGATTCAATAAAACAATTTCCTCAGCAATCTACACACAATACCCCATAATGACATAAGTGAAAACAGGTTTTTAGAAATGTTTGGAAATGTATTAAAAACAGAAAAACCTCATTTACATAAGTATTCAGACGCTATGCTATGAACCTCTATATTGAGCTCAGGTACATCCTGTTTCCATTGATCATCCTTGAGATGTTTCTATAACTGGATTGGAATCCGCCTGTGGTAAATTCAATTGATTGGACATAATTTGAACTCTTTGGCCTGAATGCCAAGCATCACTTCTGGAGCAAACCTGTCACCATCCCTACGGTGAAGCATGGTGGTGGAAGCATCATGCTGTGGGGATGATTTTCAGCAGCAGGGACAAGGAGACTAGTCAGGAACGAGGCAAAGATGAACGGAGCAAAGTACAGAGAGATCCTTGATGAAAACCTGCTCCAGAGCACTCAGGACCTCAGACTGCGGCAAAGGTTGACCTTCCAGCAGGACAATGACCCTAAGCATAAAGCAAAGACAATGCAGGAGTGTCTTCTGGACAAGTCTCTGGATGTCATTGAATGGCCCAACCAGAGCCCCGACTTGAACATCTCTGGAGAGACCTGTAAATAGCTGTGCAGCGACGCTCCCCATTAAAACCTGACAGAGCTTGAGAGAATCTGCAGAGAAGAACGGGAGAAACTCCCCAAATACAGGTGTGCCAAGCTTGTAGGGTCGTAACCAAGAAGACTCAAGGCTGTAATCGCTGCCAAGGGTGCTTCAAAAAAGTACTGTGTAAAGGGTCTGAATACTAATGTAAATATGATATTTCAGTTTATTTATTTGAATTTGCATGAATTTCAAAAAAACTGTTTTTGCTTTGACATTATGGGGTATTGTGTGTAGACTGATGAGGGGAGAAAACAATGTCATCAATTTTAGAATAAGGCTGTAACGTAACAAAATGTGGAAAAATTGAAGGGGTCTCATTACTTTCCGAATACACTGTAAGCTGGGGAGTTTCCTCTTGATTGCATAAATTCTTTGTTTAACAGCGTTATCTGACTTTGGCAATTGTTTTCACCATGTCAGTTGCAGGCGGTAATATCAGTCTCTGTAATAGTGTATGGTTTCGTAGTGGAGCGGACCTAGACATTCACCATGGTAATGGCTAAGTGCCTTGGTCAAGTGCTACCTTTTTTCCATGATCTGTGGGTGCACTGTGGCTGAATTTGATCTTTTAGATTTTAATCATTTTAATAAAGATTTTTAAGGTTAACCACATTACAATGATTTTGAGATATAAGGACAATATTATAATATATGTATTTTTTTTCTCCAGATTTTTAAAATTCTCCTATGACCCCATTTTCATATCAGGCGACCCCTAGTGTGGATAGCCTGTCAAATTAACTTGTAATTCATATCTGACAATATTCTAGAACTTGAAAACGTCCCTTTTGATCACTTTACGATATTGAAAGAGGGACATAGGCTTTCCAAAGGGGGATATCAGTTTCACTAATAAATTGAGTGCACCATCCTACTGGACACATATGTCAATTCAACATCTATTCCACGTTGGTTCAATGTCAAATTACATGGAAACAACGTTGACTCAACCAGTGTGTGACCTGTGGGATTTCACTGCATTCTCATTTCAAAGGTCAATTTCCCGCCATTCCAGTGTCTGGCTTCTGAGGAGCCTAATTTCAGATAGAACTATTGAAACCGCTAAGAGATCAGACCAGATCTGAGAGACCACCCAAACCACTGTAAATGTGTTATTGATGGTCCTCGCCTCCTTAAATAAAGAAATCACCCTGCTCTATGATCTTGCATGATTGCTTTTTTACTCACATTGCACAGATATTCGGATCTAATTATAAAATTATTTCTAAAAATCGTCATACATTGGCCCTATCTTTATTTAAAAATATAAAGTTAGGCAGAACACATCTTTAAAAAATATATATCTAGATCTTCATATTCTTCATATTCGTGACGTTTGTTGCAATCAAAGAATCTTGATTTGAAAAATGAGCTAAATCTATCACCAGCTACACGTGTAGCCTATAGATGAGTTCCAGATAAGAGACAGGCACGGCTCTCCACCAATCGTACAAGGAGAAAATGCTCCACCAATCGGACAAGGAGAAAACGGAGCGCGCTGGGACGTTAACCACCCAGAGCTCGCGCTAGAAACATTCTGGGTTGAACCTGGGGTGCGGGAATGGAATAGAGAGGGAGTCCGTCTACTTTTATCTTTCAGTAGTCGTGGGATCGTGATAGTGAGCAAGAGAGAGGAGATCATACATGAAACCCTGCAACGATTTCGCTTTCATGTTTTGGAAAGTCCATATGCCTACATCATAAAGGTAGGTGTGCAGTCTACAAATTATATATATTTTTTTCCATGCATGGAGATTATGCACAGTACAATATGTGGAATAAATTAGCCTATACCCAACCCATCGTCGGCAGTTTTTCATGACGGCTTGTCTACCTAGTCTGCCTGTTATTGAGTGCAAGATGATTGAGTAGCAAACTAGCAATAGCCTACTAATATATCAGAGCATTCGATTCATGTTTTTTTTTCTCATAGCACTTGTTGGCATAACACCTGTCTGCTTGTCAAGTCATTTGTTTTACCATTAGTGGTAGTAGGCTGATGTTGCCGTGTAACAGCTTCTTGATGGCCAGCAAGTCAGTCTTGTGTAGCCTAGAAAATTCTCTCAATTTAGGATTTGGCAGAATAATGCCATTTCATGCTCTTGTGCTAACGGCAATGATCATCAACCCCGAAGACAGTTCAAATAGGATTTTGGTTGGGAGCGCGCCGGCGTACTTGTCATTCAATGTCGATAGCCTACTGCCTATGAATGAGAATTAGCGTATGAAATCCACCGAGCTCCGAGCGCTAATCAATAGGCTACATGTGCAAATAGTCTCCTCTTATTCATCTCCTACGTCCCGAAATATTAGATGTAAAGCCGTAAGAAAGAGGGTGAGAGAGTGAATTATTTTTCTCATTGTAAGTGAATATACTAAGAGACTGTATAGGCCTAGGCTATATTCACTTACAGTTTAAAGCCCCTCCAATTATAAAGCAGTAGACTGCTGTTCGTTTGGTTGTTGAGTGCTTTTCACAGCTGCTTACATTGTATCCTCTCTCCTTTATTTCCAGGTGAATGCTGCAGCACAGCCCCCCTCTGAAGGGAATGAGAAGCCTTGTGATTATTTGTTGACGCAGCACCAGCGCGACACTCCCCTGTCTCCCTCAACGTGAATAACAAGATGGGGAATGGATTATCAGACCAGTTCTTCCCCAGCCTTCCTTCCTTCCAGGCCCTCCATATTGTCATCCTGGGTCTGGACTGCGCTGGGAAGACCACTGTCCTCTACCGCCTTCGCTTCAATGAGTTTGTGAACACGGTCCCCACTAAGGGATTCAACACGGAGAAGATCAAAGTGTCCCTGAGCGCGGGCGGTAAGTCCTGGCGGAAAGCGGCGTTCCACTTCTGGGACGTGGGCGGTCAGGAGAAGCTCCGCCCCCTGTGGCGCTCTTACACGCGGTGTGCTGACGGAATTGTGTTCGTGGTGGATTCCGTCGACATCGAGCGCCTAGAGGAAGCCAAGACGGAGCTCCATAAGATCACGAGGTTAGCGGAGAACCAGGGGGTGCCGGTTCTAGTGGTGGCCAACAAGCAGGACCTGAGGAACTCTCTGCCGCTTCACGAGATGGAGCGCTCTCTAGCGCTAGGGGAGCTGGGTAATGGAACGCCCTGGCACCTGCAGCCCGCCTGCGCTATCATAGGGGAGGGGCTACAGGAAGGTTTGGAGAAGCTCCACGCCATGATCAACAAACGGAAGAAGACACAGAAAGCTCAACAGAAGAAGAGATGATCTGAATAGTCGCGCGCGCACACACACACACACACACACACACACACAATTGCCATCTTGTTGGAGCTACACAAGGACTTAAGCTAACAATGGTGGTGGATGGGGACTCACCTGTTGTGGTGTTAACCATGAGCAGGACACGTGGTGTTGACTGTAGCATGATGTACTACAGTACCCACAATGCTCAGTGTCTCGTGGAGCCCTCAGTGATGGGTCCGCTGCTTGCCTGCCTGTTGGCTGAGTTGTATTAGTCATATGGAATGGGACTAAGTCTGTTCAGGGCTGTTGTCACTGTCCTCACTGGAACTGATGGAATAGATTTTCATGGACTTTGGATGGCAACTATCCTGGCTGGCACAGCATCACAGGACAGTGGACACTAATGTATGTTTAAAGGAAGTGTTATTCTATACCATGAGGCACACGGGGGTTCTCAGAGACAAAACAATCAGTCAGAAGTCAAATGTATTGTGTTCCGTCTACACTCTCAAGTGTTACAAATGTATGTAGCCTGCTTTTCAATCAGTTTGAAGCATGAAAACGCATTGAAATGATCGGTTTACCAAAGCCTGTGTTGACAATGAGATTACATGTGGAAAACACAAAGGACAATCAAGTTGCAGTCAGTCACTTGTTAGTGTGACCTCAAAGTTAGTCTTTACAATCAGTCAGTATTCTGTCTCCATGTTGCTCAATGGAAGTCGAGAGGGTCTAGATAGACGAGGTTAGCATAAGCTTGACGATTCACTGAGAAGAGAATACAGAGATGGATGTTTTTAAACGATATGTAACAACCTTGTTGTTTCATCAGTGTTAAATGATAAGAATCTACAGCAGTTGGGCTATTTAATGTGACTATCATTTGGGTTAGGTGGGAGGTAGGGGTAAAAAAAACAGCTGTCAGGCAGTGTGGTTGTCTTGTGTAATTCTGTTGATTTGACATGCTGGTTGGCTCAGCATACCCTGAATATTCTTTCCTGGCTTGGCTAGCTGTCTGATCTGGACCCTGTACTCCAAGTGTCAGGCATCTGTCAGATCCAGTCCTGGTACCAGCCTAAGACTGGGTGCAAGGACCTAAGTAGAATGAGGGTATCTGGAACGCACCCAAAATTTAGACAGATGGCGAAGTAGGGCTGGATCTATAGATTTAGCCCTTATTGGCTATCTACCTAAAACTTTGGGTGCGTTCCAGATACTCATTCTACTTAGGTCCTTGCAGTTTATAGGATTGTTATATCACGTTGATGTGGTTCCTAAGACATGAAATAGTTCCGCAGATGTAAAGATCTGATCACATCTCAGACTTGTGCAGAGTTTGTGTACCTGGAACGCACCCAAGGACTTCCATGTTGATAGACAGTCAAATAAAGGCACTTTATTGGTCTGTTTTCTGACCTTAGAACTTGCAGCAGATTTTTGTATGAGGTTTATTATGATACTTAAAGAAGTGAATTGTTGATATTGCTTCGAAGGAAGCGTTAAAAAAATATATTGTTATGCTGTTATCACATTGGAATGTCAGTTGTCCCCCTGTTTACTGTGTGTGAGGGGTGCTCATATTTATGTATTTGTTTGTATAAATGTGTTCACCTTGAATAAAGCAACAATTAAACACTAACATGATATTGAACAGTTTTAGTTTTTTTTCTCATCAAAAGTGGTAAATTAATTTTCTAGATGGCATCAGACATTGGGTAACAGGTTTGAATACTATTTTCAGAGGACGAATATTTACGTTGCGTTTCTGTCCAAGCTTAACAGCAGTTATATGGCATTTACACTGCATCAGGTGTTGGGGGCAAATAACATGTCCACTCACTATTTCCTCATGCAATAGGTTCCTGCCCTCATGTTCAGTGTAGAAACGGAGAATATCAAACTAGAGTGGCTGCACTGCAATCAGAATCAAGTGCGTCATTACACCGTCTACTTTACTGTTTAGACACACTATTTCACTTTTCACCAACCTGATCTCACTGCCTATGCCCCAAACCCCCTGAATTCAGTGGTGAATCAAATTCAGGTTCAACAGCCTCTCACTGTTAGCTAGAGTTGAGGCTGGTGTTCTAAGGCTCATGAATATTCCTGAGAAACACAAGGAAAAGCCTCATTTACATAATGGACAGGGTCCTAGTGGTGGGATTTTAAGCTGGGCACAAAACTGGATCAGGTGGTCTTGGGATCGAGGCTACTTACAGAAGAAACAGTATAACACGTTCTCATTACCAGCTATTGAAATGTCTTGTCTTATCTGGGGCTGGTTTCAATGGTGTTGGTGACTGTGTTTGGAGAAGAGACAAGCGGACAGTTCTAGCCCAGAAGAACCTGACCTCCTCAGAACAATAACAGACTAATAGAGGGGGCATTGGTCAGAGATGACCCAGTAAGGAGTGATCTCTCTGGAAGGGTTTCCCCTGTTAAGCCCTTTCCTGGTTATTGGATGGATGGAGGTGAGGGCACAGTCATATGAAGGGAGGGCACACACACATGCGCAGGCACGCCCACAGGTACACACACACAAACATATACACACACAGCGGCTCCAGGTCAGCGAGGTATCTATCTGACAGGTATGGATAATGGAGGTGAAACTGAAAATGGCTCACAGTTAATTGTTTCAGAGATAAAAAATTAAAATAAACTTTTATTTTACTCGACAAGTCAGTTTAGAAAAAATTGTTATTTACAATGACGGCCAAACCCGGACGCCGCTGGGCCAATTGTGCGCCGCACTGTAATGAAATATGCAAACAAATTCTCTCTGTATGCATGTTCTCTCAATGCATGTTTGTCTACAGAAAACCTGGTCCTGCACCAACATTTTAAAGAATTTAGTATTAATTTAATGGAGGAGTAACATGAATTTTTGCAACTAAATAAGCAGCAGGGAACATAAATAATATTGATTTGGCTTTGTAAACCTCCATACTACTCTGCTGTACGTTGGGATGAAACATTTCGATACTACACCTAACCAAGTTTTACTTCCTAATACATGTGTAAATGACTGAACGACCGGCTAGGGCCTTGCCATGTCAATGGTGGCACACACTTTCTGTGACATCCCTTCTCCAGGCGAAATGGCCGTTTGCCCAGTGCCCATGTCAATGTTTCCATCATAGTGACGTCAGACAGGTCTGTGTGGCACCAGAGGTTAAGGCCTCTCTGTTCCCATGGACAGGGGTACACACATACACACACACACACAGGGTTGGGTAGGTTACTTTCTAAAAGTAATCCGTTACAGTTACTAGTTACCTGTCCAGAATTGTAATCAGTAATGTATCTTTTGGATTACCCAAACTCAGTAAAGTAATCTGATTACATTCAGTTACTTTTATATTACTTTCCCTTTAAGGGGTGTTAGAAGAAGACAAAAACGCATATTACCAATTGATTGACATCTATTGCAGGATAAATCAATGTCAAAGTTTACATAGCTGGCCATATATGGATGTTCAATTTTACTTTATGGGTTGGTTATGTAGGCTTCTTCTAACCCATCGCTTTCTACTACATGTAATAATACGATTAAATTCTATCTTTACATTAAAAACCAAAGTCTATCAGAATTCCAGTCATTCCAATAAATGTTTTACCCCTTGATCTTCAAGAATAGTACTTGGAAATATGGAAGTATAGATTAACCAAATTGTTTTACCTGAACATAACCCAAAACATAGGACTTAATAGCCAGCTGTGGTGTAAAATATACTTTAAAGTACTACTTAAGTCATTTTTTGGGGTATCTGTACTTTACTTTACTATTTATATATTTGACAACTTTTACTTTTACTTCACTACTTTCCTAAAGAAACTAATGTACTTTTTACTCCATACATTTTCCCTGACAACCAAAAGTACATTTTTCATGGCAAGCAGGACAGGAAAATGGTCCAATTCACGCACTTATCAAGAGAACACCCCTGGACACCGCTACTGCCTCTGATCTGGTAGACTCACTAAACACAAATGCTTAGTTTGTAAATTATGTGTTGGAGTGTGCCCCTGGCTATCCGTAAATAGATAAAAACTAGAAAAGGTTAGATTAATATAGGGAGTTTGAAATGATTTATACTTTTACTTTTACTTTCAATACTTAAGTATATTTTAGCAATTACATTTACTTTTGATACTAAAGTATATTAAAAAAATATACTTTTGCTCAAGTAATACTTTACAGGGTGACTCACCTTTACTTGAGTCATTTTCTATTAAGGTATCTTTACTTTTACTCAAGTACGACATTTGGTTACTTTTTCCACCACTGTTAGCTGCCCTACTCAAAGCAAAACAAATCAGGTTTGATTTATCTAGTGGTCCGAATACAACAGGTGTTGTAGACCTTACCGTCAAATGCTTACTTACAAGCCCTTAAGCAACAATGCAGTTCAAGAAAGAGTTAAGAAAATATTTGCTAAATAAACGAAAGTAAGTAGCAGCAGTGTGTGTGTGTGTGTGTGTGTGCGTGGGGGGGGGGTCAATGTAAATAGTATAGTGGCCATTTGATTCATTGTTCAGCAGTCTTATGGCTTGGGGATAGAAGCTGTTAAGGAGCCTTTTGGTCCTAGACTTGGTGCTCCGGTACTGCTTGCCGTGCGGGAGCAGAGAGAACAGTCTATGACTTGAGTGACTGGAGTCTTTGACAATTTTTGGGGCATTCCTCTGACACCGCCTAGTATATAGGTCCTGGATGTCAGGAAGCTTGGCCCCAGTGATGTACTGGGCAGTACGCACTCCCCTCTGTAGCGCCTTACTCTATTGTTTATGATTTTGTCATCATGGTGGACTGATTGGGCTCAATGATTTGAGTTGAAAAAGAAATGCTAAGCTCATGGAATGGCATGCTTTGAGCACTACTGAAAAGGGCTATTTACATGTGAAAAATGAATGCCATATGCTGCATTTGCTGTAGGCCTATTGTTTACCTTTTTGTTGGTGACATTTAGATATCTTGATAATATGCAGCTACTTAAAGGGCAAATCCACAGATGAAACAATAACAAAATGGTCACCCGCCTCTATTTTGGTAAAAAGCTGAGGGATGGGCCTGGATAAATGTAACCACTCTCAGATGGAATAGACAGAGCTATGGATGCAAGGACTGACCATCCATGATATCAAAAGTATTGTTTTAACTATGTTATGAGGCTATACAGTGTTTGTTTACATTTACAATGTTTACAAACATTGGAGAAAAACAAGCTTATATTTTGGGTTCTCATGGAGTGTGACAGTTGAACATTTATAAGTTATATTCTTTCAGAATTAATGGATATGCATACAGTTGAAGTCGGAAGTTTACATACACCTTAGCCAAATTAAATTAAACTCAGTTTTTCACATTCCCTGACATTTAATCCTAGGAAAAATTCCCTGTCTTCGGTCAGTTAGGATCACCACTTTATTTTAAGAATTTGAAATGTCAGAATAAGAGTAGAGACAATGATTTATTTAAATTTCATTTCTTTCATCACATTGCCAGTGGGTCAGAAGTTTACATACACTCAATTAGTATTTGGTAGCATTGCCTTTAATAAATTGTTTAACCTGGGTCAAACTTTTTGGGTAGCCTTCCACAAGTTCCCACAATATATTGGGTGTATTTTGGCAAAATCCTCCTAACACAGCTGGTGTAACTGAGTCAGGTTTGTAGGCCTCCTTGCCCGCACACGCTTTTACAGTTCTGCCCACAAATTTTCTAAGGTTTGAGGTCAGGGCTTTGTGTTGTCCTTAAGCCATGTTGCCACACATTTGGAAGTATGCTTGGGGTCATTGTCCCTTTGGAAGTATGCTTGGGGTCATTGTCCCTTTGGAAGTATGCTTGGGGTCATTGTCCCTTTGGAAGACCCATTTGCGACCAAGCTTTAACTTCCTGACTGATGCCTTGAGATGTTGCTTCAATATATCCACATAATTTTCCATAATCATGATGCAATCTATTTTGTGAAGTCCCTCCTGCAGCAAAGCACCCCCACAACATGATGCTGCCACCCCCGTGCTTTACGGTTGGGATGGTGTTCTTTGGCTTGCAAGCCTCCCCCTTTTTCCCCCAAACATAATGATGGTCATTATTGCCAAACAGTTCTATTTTTGTTTCATCAGACCAGAGGACATTTCTCCAAAAAATACGTTCTTTGTTGTCCCCATGTGCAGTTGCAAACCGTAATCTCTCTTTTTTATGGCGGTTTTGGAGCAGTGGCTTCTTCCTTGCTGAGTGGCCTTTCAGGTTATGTCGATATAGAACTCGTTTTACTGTGGATATAAATACTTTTATACCTGTTTCCTCCAGCATCTTCACAAGGACCTTTGCTGTTTTTCTGGGATTGATGTGCACCTTTCACACCAAAGTACGTTCACCTCCAGGAGACAGAATGCATCTCCTTCCTGAGCAGTATGATGGCTGCGTGGTCCCATGGTGTTTATACTTGCGTACTATTGTTTTTACAGATGACCGTTGTACCTTCAGGCATTTGTAAATTGATCCCAAGGATGAGCCAGACTTGTGGAGGTCTCCAATTTTGTTTCTGTGGTCTTGGCTGATTTTCTATTAAGGTATCTTTACTTTTACTCAAGTACGACAATTGGTTACTTTTTCCACCACTGTTAGCTGCCCTACTCAAAGCAAAACAAATCAAGTTTGATTTATCACATGGTCCGAATACAACAGGTGTGGTAGACCTTACCGTCAAATGCTTACTTACAAGCCCTTAAGCAACAATGAGTTCAAGAAAGAGTGAAGAAAATATTTGCTAAATAAACAAAAGTAAGTAGCATCAGTGTGTGTGCTGATTCATTGTTCAGCAGAGTTTGAAGGTAGGCTTGAAATACATCCACAAGTACACCTCCTATGGACTCAAATTATTTCAATTAGCCCATCAGAAGCTTCTAAAGCCATGAAATACTTTTCTGGAATTTTCCAAGCTGTTTAAAGGCACAGTCAACAAAGTGTATGAAAACCTCTGACCCACTGGAATTGTGATACAGTGAATTATAAGTGAAATAATCTGTCTGTTAACAATTGCTGGAAAAATGACTTGTGTCATGCACAAAGTAGATGTCCTAACCGGCTTGCCAAAACTATAGTTTGTTAACAAGAAATGTGTGGAGTGGTTGAAAAACTAGTTTTAATGACTCCAACCTAAGTGTATGTAAACTTCTGACTTCCACTGTATGTACACTACCATTCAAAAGTTTGGGGTCACTTAGAAATGTCCTTGCTTTTGAAAGAATAACACATTTTTTTGTCCACTAAAATAACATCAAATTGATCAGAAATACAGTGTAGACATTGTTAATGTTGTAATGACTATTGTAGCTGGAAACGGAAGATTTTTAATGGAATATCTACAGAGGCCGTTATCAGCAACCATCACTCCTGTGTTCCAATGACACGTTGTGTTAGCTAATCCAAGTTTATCATTAGAAAACCCTTTTGCAATTATGTTAGCACAGCTGAAAACTGTTGTTCTGATTAAAGAAGCAATAAAACTGGCCTTCTTTAGACTATTTGAGTATCTGGAGCATCAGCATTTGTGGGTTCGATTGCAGGCTCAAAATGGCCAGAAACAAATAACTTTCTTCTGAAACTCGTCAGTCTATTCTTTTTCTGAGAAATGAAGGCTATTCCATGCAAGAAATTGCCAAGAAACTGAAGATCTCGTACAACGCTTTGTACTACTCCGCTCACAGAACAGCGTAAACTATCTCTAACCAGAATAGAAAGAGGAGTGGGAGGCCCCGGTGCACAACTGAGCAAGAGGACAAGTACAGTGCCTTGCGAAAGTATTCGGCCCCCTTGAACTTTGCGACCTTTTGCCACATTTCAGGCTTCAAACATAAAGATATAAAACTGTATTTTTTTGGGAAGAATCAACAACAAGTGGGACACAATCATGAAGTGGAACGACATTTATTGGATATTTCAAACTTTTTTAACAAAACAAAAACTGAAAAATTGGCCGTGCAAAATTATTCAGCCCCTTTTCTTTTCAGTGCTGCAAACTCTCTCCAGAAGTTCGTTGAGGATCTCTGAATGATCAAATGTTGACCTAAATGACTAATGATGATAAATACAATCCACCTGTGTGTAATCAAGTCTCCGTATAAATGCACCTGCACTGTGATAGTCTCAGAGGTCCGTTAAAAGCGCAGAGAGCATCATGAAGAACAAGGAACACACCAGGCAGGTCCGAGATACTGTTGTGAAGAAGTTTAAAGCCGTATTTGGATACAAAAAGATTTCCCAAGCTTTAAACATCCCAAGGAGCACTGTGCAAGCGATAATATTGAAATGGAAGGAGTATCAGACCACTGCATATCTACCAAGACCTGGCCGTCCCTCTAAACTTTAAGCTCAAACAAGGAGAAGACTGATCAGAGATGCAGCCAATAGGCCCATGATCACTCTGGATGAACTGCAGAGATCTACAGCTGAGGTGGGAGACTCTGTCCATAGGACAACAATCAGTCATATATTGCACAAATCTGCCCTTTATGGAAGAGTGGCAAGAAGAAAGCCATTTCTTAAATATATCCATAAAAAGTATTGTTTAAAGTTTGCCACAAGCCACCTGGGAGACACACCAAACATGTGGAAGAAGGTGCTCTGGTCAGATGAAACCAAAATTGAACTTTTTGGCAACAATGCAAAACATTATGTTTGGCGTAAAAGCAACACAGCTCATCACCCTGAACACACCATCCCCACTGTCAAATGGTTGTGGCAGCATCATGGTTTGGGCCTGCTTTCCTTCAGCAGGGACGGGGAAGATGGTTAAAATTGATGGGAAGATGGATGGAGCCAAATACAGGACCATTCTGGAAGAAAACCTGATGGAGTCTGCAAAAGACCTGAGACTGGGACGGAGATTTCTCTTCCAACAAGACAATGATCCAAAACATAAAGCAAAATCTACAATGGAATGGTTCAAAAATAAACATATCCAGGTGTTAGAATAGCCAAGTCAAAGTCCAGACCTGAATCCAATCGAGAATCTGTGGAAAGAACTGAAAACTGCTGTTCACAACCTCACTGAGCTCGAGCTGTTTTGCATGGAGGAATGGGAAAAAATGATCTCGATGTGCAAAACTGATAGAGACATACCCCAAGCGACTTACAGCTGTAATCGCAGCAAAAGGTGGCGCTACAAAGTATTAACTTAAGGGGGCTGAATAATTTTGCACGGCCAATTTTTCAGTTTTTGATTTGTTAAAAAAGTTTGAAATATCCAATAAATGTTGTTCCACTTCATGATTGTGTCCCAGTTGTTGTTGATTCTTCACAAACAAAATACAGTTTTATATCTTTATGTTTGAAGCCTGAAATGTGGCAAAAGGTCACAAAGTTCAAGGGGGTCGAATACTTTCGCAAGGCACTGTACATTAGAGTGTCTGGTCCTTCTGTAGCTCAGTTGGTAGAGCATGGCACTTGTAACGCCAGGGTAGTGGGTTCAATCCCTGGGACCACCCATACGTAGAATGTATGCACACATGACTGTAAGTCGCTTTGGATAAAAGCGTCTGCTAAATGGCATATATATATATATATACCTCTCAAGTCCTCAACTGGCAACTTCATTAAATAGTATCCGCAAAACACCTGTCTCAACGTCAACAGTGAAGAGGCGTCTCCGGGATGCTGGCATTCTGGCCAATTTTATTGTTTGTTTTCAGTGGTGCTAACATAATTTCAACAATGTTTCTAATAATCAATTAGCCTTTTAAAATTATAAACTTGGATTAGCTAACACAACGTGTCATCGGAACACCGGAGTGTATAATGGGCCTCTGTTTGCCTATGTAGATATTCCATTAAAAATCAGCCATTTCCTGCTACAATAGTCATTTACAACATCAACAATATCTACACTGTATTTCTGATCAATTTGATGTTATTTTAGTGGACAAAATATGTGCTTTTCTTTCAAAAACAAGAACATTTCGAAGTGATCCCAAATCTTTGAATGGTAGTGTATATATATATATATATATATATATATCTTCTTTAAGTTAAAAAAATAGATGTAGCAACTACAGATTACCCCTTTAAGTGTTTCAAACCTGTGCGAGTTTGAGCATATGTCCATTAGGCCTATAGATTTGATTTTTTTATCAGCATGAATTAGATTGAGAAATAAAAGCCCAATTTTTATTCCATAAACTGGGATCCGCAGTATGCAGCTGTTGCAAGAGCACATTTTTCACTGCCTGTTCACTGGTTTCAAAAACAATGTTTGATAGGCAGCATAAACACTTATTGAATTCAACCATTATTGGGTTCAAATACACATTTGGATGTGTGAACAGCCATCGACAACAACTACAATCCGTAAATCGCAAATAGACAAATGATAGAGCAGCAGTGTGATTCATATCAATGCGCCATGTAGATATCAATAAGTGATATCCGTATCGCCGTAGACTACCCTCCTGCTGTCATCCTTACCTCCAAGCCTTTATTCAAGTTGTATAATCTTTGGATGCCGACAGCAGTCGAACCACTGGAAGACATACATTGGACTGTAGCCTACAAAAGTTTCTTCCTGCGTTTTTTCCGTGATCGATCAAACACATTTGGTGTGTCATTTTAGCGGTCTCTGACATGTTGTCAGACTCGCTCAGGTGGAACAAACTTAAACTTGCGCCTTTTTTCAATTCTGATTTCAATGTCATCAAAGTGTCAAAGATTTTTTTTCGCAAACACGCTATCTGAAGTAATCAGATATTTAAAAAAAAAATCCCTTACACTACCGGTCAAAAGTTGTAGACTGCATACTCATTCAAGGGTTTTTATTTATTTTCACTATTTTTTACATTGTAGAATGATATTAAAGACATCAAAACCACTAAATAACACATATGGAATCATGTAGTAACCAGAAATGTGTTAAACAAATCTAAGTATATTTTCTATTTCAGATTATTCAAATATCCACCCTTTGCCTTGATGACAGCTTTGTACACTCTTGGCATTCTCTCATCCAGCTTCTTCTGGAATGCTTTTCTAACAGTCTTGGAGGAATTCCCACATATGCTGAGCACTTGGTGTCTGCTTTTCCTTCTCCCTGCAGCCCGACTCATCCCAAACCATCTCAATTTGGTTGAGGTGGGGTGATTGTGGAGGCCAAGTCATCCGATGCTCCACTCCATCATTCTCCTTCTTGGTAAAATAGCCCTAAGACAGCCTGGCGGTGTATTGGGTCTATCAGGAATCAAGGTAAAACCCAGATGCTTCGAATATGTCGAATTGACAATGGTTTCATATTCCAACAGTGGCAGGCAACAGACAGGTCAAGGCAGGCAGGGGTCAGTCAACCAGAGGTGGGGCAACGGTACCGGACTGCAGGCAGGCTCAGGATAGGCAGAGATCAACAATCCTATCAAGGCACAAGGCGAGGCCCAGATGCAGACACAGGAGGCAGATGGTTGGAGTCTTACAATGTTTATGAATCCAAAAAGGCGTAGGCAAGAGAATGGTCGTGTACAGGCAAAAGGTCAAAACCAGTTCAGAGTCCAATAAGTACCGAAGGGCAGTGTCACGCCCTGGTCTTAGTATTCTGTGTTTTCTTTATTATGTTGGTTAGGCCAGGGTGTGACATGGGTGATTTATGTGTCTTGTTTTGTTTAGGGGTTTTGTAGTCTATGGGGTTCTGTTCAGTTGAGTGTTCTAGGTAAGTCTATGGTTGCCTGGAGTGGTTCTCAATCAGAGGCAGGTGTTTGTCGTCGTCTCTGAATGGGAACCATATTTAGGCAGCCATATTCTTTAGGTATCTTGTCGGTGGTTGTTCCTGTCTCTGTGTTTTGCACCAGTTAGGACTGTTTCGGTTTTTCCACATTTTCTTATTTTGTATAGTGTTCACGTTTTCATCTTTCATTAAAGATGTTTATAAATAACCACGCTGCATTTTGGTCCTCCGATCCTTCTCGCCTCTCCTCTTCAGAAGAAGAGGAGGAAATCCGTTACAAGCAGGCAGATTCAAGGTCAGGGCAGGCAAGATGATCAGGCAGGCGGGAAAGTAGTCCAGAGTCAGGCAGTGGTCAAAACCGAGAAGACTAGCAAAAGACAATAGAAAAAGGAGTACTGGGAAAAAACACACTAGTTGACTTGACTAAACATACAAGATGAACTGGCACAGAGAGACAGGAAACACAGGGACACCTGGAGAAGGTGGAGACAATCACAGGGACAGGTGAAACAGATCAGGGCGTGACAAATCCAGAGGTGGGGAAAGGCAGGTGGTGTCATGCCCTGTCCGTAGAGATCCTTATTATTCTCTATGTTTGGTTAGGTCAGGGTGTGACTCGAATGGGAAAGTCTATGTTTTCTATTTCTTTGTGTTTGGCCGTGTGTGGTTCCCAATCAGAGGCAGCTGTCTATCGTTGTTTCTGATTGGGGATCACATATAAATTGTCATTTTCCTTTTGGGTTTTGTGGGATCTTGTTTTCTGTGTAGTGTCTGGACCTGACAAAACTGTGTGCTTTCGTTTTCAAGATTGTTATTTTTGTTTGAGTGTTTTTTGAAAATAAAAATCATGAACACTTTCCACGCTGCACTTTGGTCCAGTATTCCTTCTACCAACGAGAGCTGTTACAGGTGGGCTCAGTCAGGACAGGCAAGGGTCAAAACCAGGAGGGCGAGAAAGACGAGAGACTGGAATTAGCAGGAGCTGAGGACAAAAACACGGGTTGACTTGACAAGCAAGATTATCTGGCAACGGACAAACAAAGAACACAGGTATAAATACACAGGGGATAATGGGGAAGATGGGTTACATCTAAAGGGGGGTGGAGATAATCACAAGGACAGGGGAAACAGATCAGGGTGTGACAGGGTCATTGTCCTGTTGAAAACCAAAGACACACACAGTTTATTTATCACATTGGGGTGTAGGGTTCAGTCGTTCCCATACCATCCTATCATTCTCCCTATTATCCTACTTTCCTGCTTCCCTGTACCACTACAACACCTTCCTGGGCCCTTGCCCTCTAATCTTTTGATGTAAGTAATATGGTATTAGTGGGCTAAATAAAAAAGCATGGTCTCCAAGCCCCTTCAACTTGAGCTGCGCTTGAAATCAAATTGTATTTGTCACATGCACCGAATACAACAGGTGTTGACCTTACAGTGAAACACTGACTTACAAGCCCTTAACCGACAATGTTTTAAGAAGTTAATAAAAATAAGCATTCAGTAAAAAATGGATAAGTAAAAAATTGAAAATATAAGTAACAAATAATTAAACAGCAGCAGTAAAATAACAATAGCGAGGCTATATACCGGGGGTACTGGTACAGAGTCAATGTGGAGGCTATATACAGGAGGTACTGGTACAGAGTCAATGTGCAGGCTATATACAGGAGGTACTGGTACAGAGTAAATGTGCAGGCTATATACAGGGGGTACTGGTACAGAGTCAATGTGCAGGCTATATACAGGGGGTACTGGTACAGAGTCAATGTGGAGGCTATATACAGGGGGTACTGGTACAGAGTCAATGTGGAGGCTATATACAGGGGGTACTGGTACAGAGTCAATGTGCAGGCTATATACAGGGGGTACTGGTACAGAGTCAATGTGCAGGCTATATACAGGGGGTACTGGTACAGAGTCAATGTGGAGGCTATATACAGGGGGTACTGGTACAGAGTCAATGTGGAGGCTATATACAGGGTGTACTGGTACAGAGTCAATGTGCAGGCTATATACAGGGGTACTGGTACAGAGTCAATGTGCAGGCTATATACAGGGGTACTGGTACAGAGTCAATGTGCAGGCTATATACAGGGGTACTGGTACAGAGTCAATGTGCAGGCTATATACAGGGGGTACTGGTACAGAGTCAATGTGCAGGCTATATACAGGAGGTACTGGTACAGAGTCAATGTGCAGGCTATATACAGGGGGTACTGGTACAGAGTCAATGTGCAGGCTATATACAGGAGGTACTGGTACAGAGTCAATGTGGGGGGGCACCGTATAGTTGAGGTAATTGAAGTAATATATACATGTAGGTAAAGTGACTAGCATAGATAATAAACAGAGAGTAGCAGCAGCATAAAAGAGGGGTGGGGTTAGAAGCTGTTATGAAGCCCTGGACCTGGACTTGGCGCTCTGGTACTGCTTGTCGTGTGGTGGCAGAGAGAACAATCCATGACAGGGTGGCTGGAGTCTTTGACAATTTTTAGGGCCTTCCTCTGACCCCGCCTGATATAGAGGTTGTGGATGGCAGGAAGCTTGGCCCCAGTGATGTACAGGGCCGTACACACTACCCTCTGTAGTGCCTTGCGATCGGAACCAATGGATTAGTCCTAAAAGTGCAGACTCTGAGATAAATCAAGCACACCTGCTGACCAGGTCCCTGCGTCATGGGCTTTCTTCCTGCCCTCAGAACAAGCTGATTCAGAAGCTATATGTCAAACCCTGTTCCAGTCACACCCCCTCCCTGACCCACTCCCCCCACACCCTCCAGTCCTCCTGCGTGACACTGAACAAGGCCTACACTATGGTCATAAAAGAGCAGCTCGAAGCCATAAAAAAACACTCTGCACATGGTCATTAAGTGTTTCCGTGGAGGAATGTAATGGTGAGCCAGATCTGGACTGTAAATGCTTTCATCTGCACCAGATGTTTTACTGTACTGTACCAAACTCACATCCCCATGAAGTCCCAGTCACCATGTCCACCCTTTACTTCCTCATTTCATTTCATGCCATTTGTATTTATTTAACCAGAATAGTCCACTCACTCAAAATTAGCACTTTTATGTTCAAGTTAACAGATAGGCTTTTTGTGTAGTCCACCAACAGACGGGTCTGATTTGATGACTTCCTGTGGTTGAGGAGATGGACAGGTATTACCAGAATAATCTCTGTATTATGGTATTTCTATCACTATTACCAGTCATTTGAAGCCTGTCTGTCTCACAGGTCTGGCACAGTCAATACTCCAGAGCTGTGAATGTTGGAGTGGAATCATTCCTGTTGGATGGGTGTGTGTGTGAAGCTCCGCTGTTCCCTCACCTCCAGTGTGTGTGAACTGTGGCAGCCAGGGTGTGGCTGGGGAGGCCGTTGGGCAGAGGAAGGGACTCACTGATAAGAGAGGAACCAGAGTAACCACTCCCTGCAGCATGGCTTTCCTGAGAGGAGGCCTACATCGGCTCGCCCTTGCTAACACTCAGGACATTACAGTAGAGCTTTTCACACTTTGCAAAGTGTAGGGAAATGTTTTTCCTTCTTTACAAATGTGGCCTATTGTCTTAACTTTCCCCTCAGTTTTCTCATGCATCAGCGCAATTTTTCTACTGGCATCAATAATAACAATTTAAGACATTTTAGACCATGGTAATTTTTGGAAACGCACAGTGTAATGTTGTGAAACATCAATTATCCCCTCTCGTTTGTTTTAAGGTGAACAAATATCAGATTCAAAATAGTTTCTGTGCTTAAATACTCCTTAATAACAACTAATGGCTGTGTAAATTGCATAATAAGGCTCAATGAAGCGTTTTTTTTTTATAATAGCAGGAAATGAAGCTCATTGTTGAGTAGATAATATCAGGGAGCAATAAGCTCTGGAATCTGTGACCTGTCTTCTGCAAGGTGAACCTTTCAAATGCCCTGAGGGATTGAAACCTAACTCAGATATTTTCTCATATATTTATTAGATTTTGAGTTGAACGGCAGTGCAACGTCTGACTCATGTCAACACAACATGCAGAATGTTATCTTTCAAGTAAACAGACTGGCTCAACTAATGTGTGTGTGTGTGTGTGTGTGTGTGTGTGTGTGTGTGTGTGTGTGTGTGTGTGTGTGTGTGTGTGTGTGTGTGTGTGTGTGTGTGTGTGTGTGTGTGTGTGTGTGTGTGTGTGTGTGTGTGTGTGTGTGTGTGTGTGTGTAAAGGTGAAAGGAGGAACACCTCAGACCCAAACAGTCTTACTTTACTCCGTTACATAACTAGATAATGAATTTGGATGTCCCAGCATTATTATTTTCCCTCTTTAGTGGATAGTTTAACAATAGCAATCGTCTCTCTATTTAACTTCAATTACAGGCAATCTTAAAGCATTAAGAGGGTGCTGCCGTTGTTTATTTTACTGAATACTATTTTGGTCTGTTTCTCACCACATGGCTGTGCTCCACATGCAATGTGATCAACAGGAGGCGTTGACACTTGTCTGACTGTTTCTGAAAGAAAGCAGGCTTCACTTTCTCCTTGAGACAATGGGAAGAGAGGGGGGGGGGGGTGGGGGAGGTTATTGGGGGGTGGCTAGATAGTCATAGACTTACAACCTTCAAACGGTGTTGTCCTAGGAATAAGATGTCAACCCGAGTCACTATAAGTATGGGTGTTAACCCTGGTGTCCAGGCTAAATAAACAACATGTAGTAGTATGGGTGTTAACCCTGGTGTCCAGGCTAAATAAACAACATGTAGTAGTATGGGTGTTAACCCTGGTGTCCAGGCTAAATAAACAACATGTAGTAGTATGGGTGTTAACCCTGGTGTCCAGGCTAAATAAACAACATGTAGTAGTATGGGTGTTAACCCTGGTGTCCAGGCTAAATAAACAACATGTAGTAGTATGGGTGTTAACCCTGATGTCCAGGCTAAATAAACAACATGTAGTAGTATGGGTGTTAACCCTGGTGTCCAGGCTAAATAAACAACATGTAGTAGTATGGGTGTTAACCCTGGTGTCCAGGCTAAATAAACAACATGTAGTAGTATGTGTCATGCAGGTGAAAGAGGACCCAAAAGCGACTTAACAGAAACAGAGTTTATTTAAGTCCAAACAGGGAATAACAAAAATCCTCTAGTCTGTAGAGGGGAATAACTGGAGAAGCGGCCACAGACTGCAGGTCGCTTCGGGTAGGCGCAGGCCGTAGTTGATAGAGACACCTGCTCACACGCAGCATCTGATGAAGGCAAAAAACACGACAGGACAGGGCGATACACAATCACAGCAAAAACACGACAGGACAGGGCGAAACGCAATCACAGCATGGTGAATACTAAACAAGGAACCGACGGGACAGGAACGGAACACAAAGGAATAAATAGGGACTCTAATCAGGGGAAAGGATCGGGAACAGGTGTGGGAAGACTAAATGATGATTAGGGGAATAGGAACAGCTGGGAGCAGGAACGGAACGATAGAGAGAAGAGAGAGCGAGAGAGTGAGAGAGGGAGGGGGAGAGAGAGGGATAGAAGGAGGGAAAGAACCAAATAAGACCAGCAGAGGGAAACGAATAGCATGGGGAGCACAGGGACAAGACATGATAATAAATGACAAACATGACAGTACCCCCCACTCACCGAGCGCCTCCTGGCGCACTCGAGGAGGAATCCTGGCGGCAACGGAGGAAATCATCGATGAGTGAACGGTCCAGCACGTCCCGAGACGGAACCCAACTCCTCTCCTCAGGACCGTAACCCTCCCAATCCACTAGGTATTGGTGACCCCGTCCCCGAGAACGCATGTCCATGATCTTATGTACCTTGTAAATAGGTGCGCTCTCGACAAGGACGGGAGGGGGGAGGGAAGACGAACGGGGGTGCGAAGAAAGGGCTTAACACAGGAGACATGGAAGACAGGATGGACGCGACGAAGATGTCGCGGAAGAAGCAGTCGCACAGCGACAGGATTGACGACCTGGGAGACACGGAACGGACCAATGAACCGCGGAGTCAACTTACGAGAAGCTGTCGTAAGAGGAAGGTTGCGAGTGGAAAGCCACACTCTCTGGCCGCAACAATACCTTGGACTCTTAATCCTGCGTTTATTGGCGGCTCTCACCGTCTGTGCCCTGTAACGGCAAAGTGCAGACCTCACCCTCCTCCAGGTGCGCTCACAATGTTGGACAAACGCTTGAGCGGAGGGAACGCTGGACTCGGCAAGCTGGGATGAGAACAGAGGAGGCTGGTAACCCAGACTACTCTGAAACGGAGATAACCCGGTAGCAGACGAAGGAAGCGAATTGTGAGCGTATTCTGCCCAGGGGAGCTGTTCTGCCCAAGACGCAGGGTTTCTGAAAGAAAGGCTGCGTAGTATGCGACCAATCGTCTGATTGGCCCTCTCTGCTTGACCGTTAGACTGGGGATGAAACCCGGAAGAGAGACTGACGGACGCACCAATCAAACGACAGAACTCCCTCCAAAACTGTGACGTGAATTGCGGGCCTCTGTCTGAAACGGCGTCTAACGGGAGGCCATGAATTCTGAATACATTCTCAATAATGATTTGTGCCGTCTCCTTAGCGGAAGGAAGTTTAGCGAGGGGAATGAAATGTGCCGCCTTAGAGAACCTATCGACAACCGTCAGAATCACAGTCTTCCCCGCAGACAAAGGCAGACCGGTAATGAAGTCTAAGGCAATGTGAGACCATGGTCGAGAAGGAATGGGGAGCGGTCTGAGACGACCGGCAGGAGGAGAGTTACCCGACTTAGTCTGCGCGCAGTCCGAACAAGCAGCCACGAAACGGCGCGTGTCACGCTCCTGAGTCGGCCACCAAAAGCGCTGGCGAATAGACGCAAGAGTGCCTCGAACACCGGGATGACCAGCTAACTTGGCAGAGTGAGCCCACTGAAGAACAGCCAGACGAGTGGAAACAGGAACGAAAAGGAGGTTACTAGGACAAGCGCGCGGCGACGCAGTGTGCGTGAGTGCTTGCTTAACCTGTCTTTCAATTCCCCAGACTGTTAACCCGACAACACGCCCATAAGGAAGAATCCCCTCGGGATCAGTAGAAGCCACAGAAGAACTAAACAGACGGGATAAGGCATCAGGCTTGGTGTTCTTGCTACCCGGACGGTAAGAAATCACAAACTCGAAACGAGCGAAAAACAACGCCCAACGAGCTTGACGGGCATTAAGTCGTTTGGCAGAACGGATGTACTCAAGGTTCTTATGGTCTGTCCAAACGACAAAAGGAACGGTCGCCCCCTCCAACCACTGTCGCCATTCGCCTAGGGCTAAGCGGATGGCGAGCAGTTCACGGTTACCCACATCATAGTTGCGCTCAGATGGCGACAGGCGATGAGAAAAATAAGCGCAAGGATGAACCTTATCGTCAGACTGGAAGCGCTGGGATAGAATGGCTCCCACGCCTACCTCTGAAGCGTCAACCTCGACAATGAATTGTCTAGTGACGTCAGGAGTAACGAGGATAGGAGCGGACGTAAAACGTTCTTTTAGAAGATCAAAAGCTCCCTGGGCGGAACCGGACCACTTAAAACACGTCTTGACAGAAGTAAGAGCTGTGAGAGGGGCAGCAACTTGACCGAAATTACGAATGAAACGCCGATAGAAATTAGCGAAACCTAAAAAGCGCTGCAACTCGACACGTGACCTTGGAACGGGCCAATCACTGACAGCTTGGACCTTAGCGGAATCCATCTGAATGCCTTCAGCGGAAATAACGGAACCGAGAAAAGTAACGGAGGAGACATGAAAAGAGCACTTCTCAGCCTTTACGTAGAGACAATTCTCTAAAAGGCGCTGTAGAACACGTCGAACGTGCTGAACATGAATCTCGAGTGACGGAGAAAAAATCAGGATATCGTCAAGATAGACAAAAACAAAAATGTTCAGCATGTCTCTCAGAACATCATTAACTAATGCCTGAAAAACAGCTGGCGCATTGGCGAGACCGAACGGCAGAACCCGGTACTCAAAATGCCCTAACGGAGTGTTAAACGCCGTTTTCCACTCGTCCCCCTCTCTGATGCGCACGAGATGGTAAGCGTTACGAAGGTCCAACTTAGTAAAGCACCTGGCTCCCTGCAGAATCTCGAAGGCTGATGACATAAGGGGAAGCGGATAACGATTCTTAACCGTTATGTCATTCAGCCCTCGATAATCCACGCAGGGGCGCAGAGTACCGTCCTTCTTCTTAACAAAAAAGAACCCCGCCCCGGCCGGAGAAGAAGAAGGCACTATGGTACCGGCGTCAAGAGACACAGACAAATAATCCTCGAGAGCCTTACGTTCGGGAGCCGACAGAGAGTATAGTCTACCTCGAGGAGGAGTGGTCCCCGGAAGGAGATCAATACTACAATCATACGACCGTGTGAGGAGGAAGGGAGTTGGCTCGGGACCGACTGAAGACCGTGCGCAGATCATGATATTCCTCCGGCACTCCTGTCAAATCGCCAGGTTCCTCCTGAGAAGTAGGGACAGAAGAAACGGGAGGGATGGCAGACATTAAACACTTCACATGACAAGAAACGTTCCAGGATAGGATAGAATTACTAGACCAATTAATAGAAGGATTATGACATACTAGCCAGGGATGACCCAAAACAACAGGTGTAAACGGTGAACGGAAAATCAAAAAAGAAATAGTCTCACTGTGGTTACCAGATACTGTGAGGGTTAAAGGTAGTGTCTCAAATCTGATACTGGGAAGATGACTACCATCTAAGGCGAACATGGGCGTAAGCTTCTCTAACTCTCTGAAAGGAATGTCATGTTTCCGAACCCATGCTTCGTCCATGAAACAACCCTCAGCCCCAGAGTCTATCAAGGCACTACATGTAGCACCCGAACCGGTCCAGCGTAGGTGGACCGACAAAGTAGTACAGGACTTTGATGGAGAGACTTGAGTAGTTGCGCTCACCTGTAGCCCTCCGCTTACAGATGAGCTCTGGCTTTTACTGGACATAAATTAACAAAATGTCCAGCAACTCCGCAATAGAGGCACAGGCGGTTGGTGATCCTCCGTTCCCTCTCCTTATTCGAGATGCGAATCCCTCCCAGCTGCATGGGCTCAGTCTCAAAGCCAGAGGAGGGAGATGGTTGCGATGCGGAGCAGGGAAACACCGTTGATGCGAGCTCTCTTCCACGAGCCCGGTGACGAAGATCTACCCGTCGTTCTATGCGGATGGCGAGAGCAATCAAAGAGTCCACATCTGAAGGAACCTCCCGGGAGAGAATCTCATCCTTAACCACTGCGTGGAGTCCCTCCAGAAAACGAGCGAGCAGCGCCGGCTCGTTCCACTCACTAGAGGCAGCAAGAGTGCGAAACTCAATAGAATAATCCGTTATGGACCGTTCACCTTGGCATAAGGAAGCCAGGGCCCTAGAAGCCTCCCCACCAAAAACTGAACGGTCAAAAACCCGAATCATCTCCTCTTTAAAGTTCTGGAACTTGTTAGAGCAATCAGCCCTTGCCTCCCAGATAGCTGTGCCCCATTCTCGAGCCCGGCCAGTAAGGAGTGAAATGACGTAAGCAACCCGAGCTCTCTCTCTAGAGTATGTGTTGGGTTGGAGAGAGAACACAATCTCACACTGCGTGAGAAAGGAGCGGCACTCAGTGGGCTGCCCGGAGTAGCAAGGTGGGTTATTAACCCTAGGTTCTGGAGGCTCGGCAGGCCAGGAAGTAACAGGTGGCACGAGACGTAGACTCTGGAACTGTCCAGAGAGGTCGGAAACCTGAGCGGCCAGGTTCTCCACGGCATGGCGAGCAGCAGACAATTCCTGCTCGTGTCTGCCGAGCATGGCTCCTTGGATCTCGACGGCAGTGTAACGAGCGTCTGAAGTCGCTGGGTCCATTCCTTGGTCGGTTCCTTCTGTCATGCAGGTGAAAGAGGACCCAAAAGCGACTTAACAGAAACAGAGTTTATTTAAGTCCAAACAGGGAATAACAAAAATCCTCTAGTCTGTAGAGGGGAATAACTGGAGAAGCGGCCACAGACTGCAGGTCGCTTCGGGTAGGCGCAGGCCGTAGTTGATAGAGACACCTGCTCACACGCAGCATCTGATGAAGGCAAAAAACACGACAGGACAGGGCGATACACAATCACAGCAAAAACACGACAGGACAGGGCGAAACGCAATCACAGCATGGTGAATACTAAACAAGGAACCGACGGGACAGGAACGGAACACAAAGGAATAAATAGGGACTCTAATCAGGGGAAAGGATCGGGAACAGGTGTGGGAAGACTAAATGATGATTAGGGGAATAGGAACAGCTGGGAGCAGGAACGGAACGATAGAGAGAAGAGAGAGCGAGAGAGTGAGAGAGGGAGGGGGAGAGAGAGGGATAGAAGGAGGGAAAGAACCAAATAAGACCAGCAGAGGGAAACGAATAGCATGGGGAGCACAGGGACAAGACATGATAATAAATGACAAACATGACAGTATGGGTGTTAACCCTGGTGTCCAGGCTAAATAAACAACATGTAGTAGTATGGGTGTTAACCCTGGTGTCCAGGCTAAATAAACAACATGTAGTAGTATGGGTGTTAACCCTGGTGTCCTCGCTAAATAAACAACATGTAGTAGTATGGGTGTTAACCCTGGTGTCCAGGCTAAATAAACAACATGTAGTAGTATGGGTGTTAACCCTGGTGTCCAGGCTAAATAAACAACATGTAGTAGTATGGGTGTTAACCCTGGTGTCCAGGCTAAATAAACAACATGTAGTAGTATGGGTGTTAACCCTGGTGTCCTCGCTAAATAAACAACATGTAGTAGTATGGGTGTTAACCCTGGTGTCCAGGCTAAATAAACAACATGTAGTAGTATGGGTGTTAACCCTGGTGTCCAGGCTAAATAAACAACATGTAGTAGTATGGGTGTTAACCCTGGTGTCCAGGCTAAATAAACAACATGTAGTAGTATGGGTGTTAACCCTGGTGTCCAGGCTAAATAAACAACATGTAGTAGTATGGGTGTTAACCCTGGTGTCCAGGCTAAATAAACAACATGTAGTAGTATGGGTGTTAACCCTGGTGTCCAGGCTAAATAAACAACATGTAGTAGTATGGGTGTTAACCCTGGTGTCCAGGCTAAATAAACAACATGTAGTAGTATGGGTGTTAACCCTGGTGTCCAGGCTAAATAAACAACATGTAGTAGTATGGGTGTTAACTCTGGTGTCCAGGCTAAATAAACAACATGTAGTAGCATGGGTGTTAACCCTGGTGTCCAGGCTAAATAAACAACATGTAGTAGTATGGGTGTTAACCCTGGTGTCCTCGCTAAATTCTCAACCTGGCCCTCAAACTATCATGACCATCACCTAATTATTCCCACCTCCCAATTGGCTCATCCAACCCCTCTCCTCTCTTTTCTCCTCCACTTTGGTGCTGTGAATCAGAATTTATTCTCTTCTCAATTGACCGTAGTACTTTTAGGGTTAAATTAAAGCTGGAGGGACTGTGTGAGTTTGCAGTTGGCACTTTGGTGGGTCTGGGAGCAGGAGTTCTGAAGAGTCACACCAGACAGGAAGTAAGGTCACTCACCAGCTTGTCCTGTTCCCCGTTCCTGTGATAAAAGAGCATATGATTTAATTTGTACAGTACATTGGGCCCTTTCATCTCTCCTTTTAGTGGGGAAAATCCAAAACCAAACCTAAGATATCAAGACGTGCCCACGGCAACCCTTGGGAAAGAGGTTATCTGAACTCAATTCGACTTTCTGGTTAAATAAATACATTTAACATTAACTATAATATGGACAAATTAATAAAGTTATGTTTTGTTGGGGAAATAACTAAATTGTTTATCACCATGTTCAGGATCCAACCTGATTTCCAGAAGCATAATGCACGCAATAATAATATACAATATATATTTCTATGACTTAATAGGGCGAGGCAGACAGGACGTTGATTCTCTGTTTGTCTTTAATGGCTCCAGACTCTTAGGGTCAGAGTATTTCTGAGCTTTATTAGAGGAAACTCTGGTCTGGACAGGATCCAACCCGCGCTCCCTCACACTGGCGGAAGCAATAGTTGAAAAAGGGTGGGTGAGGATGGGATGGAGGGACGTTTGAGGATGGGTGATGAGAACTAAGAGGGGTGGGGAGGAACTGGAGGAAGGGAGTGGTAGAAAGATAGGTGAGGAGGGGTGAGAAGAGCTAGAGGGGAAGGGAGAGGTGATGGTGGGAGGGACGGGGGTAGAGCAGTATGTAGGTAGAGAGGAGGTCAGTATAACAGGAGCTTGCAGAATCAGAATCATTCCTATACATTGTGGGGATGTCCTGAGCTTCCTGCTCTTTGTCCCGACCCCGGCTTCGACCCACAGCCCACTGGGTAACACCGGGGTTAGGAGGTGCCGTCTTTGACATGTTCCTCAGACAGAGGGCAGCCCACTGGGTAACACCGGGGTTAGGAGGTGCCGTCTTTGACATGTTCCTCAGACAGAGGGCAGCCCACTGGGTAACACCGGGGTTAGGAGGTGCCGTCTTTGACATGATCCTCAGACAGAGGGCAGCCCACTGGGTAACACCGGGGTTAGGAGGTGCCGTCTTTGACATGATCCTCAGACAGAGGGCAGCCCACTGGGTAACACCGGGGTTAGGAGGTGCCGTCTTTGACATGTTCCTCAGACAGAGGGCAGCCCACTGGGTAACACCGGGGTTAGGAGGTGCCGTCTTTGACATGTTCCTCAGACAGAGGGCAGCCCACTGGGTAACACCGGGGTTAGGAGGTGCCGTCTTTGACATGTTCCTCAGACAGAGGGCAGCCCACTGGATAACACCGGGGTTAGGAGGTGCCGTCTTTGACATGTTCCTCAGACAGAGGGCAGCCCTCTGGGTAACACCGGGGTTAGGAGGTGCCGTCTTTGACATGTTCCTCAGACAGAGGGCAGCCCACTGGGTAACACCGGGGATAGGAGGTGCAGTCTTTGACATGTTCCTCAGACAGAGGGCAGCCCACTGGGTAACACCGGGGTTAGGAGGTGCCGTCTTTGACATGTTCCTCAGACAGAGGGCAGCCCACTGGGTAACACCGGGGTTAGGAGGTGCAGTCTTTGACATGTTCCTCAGACAGAGGGCAGCCCACTGGGTAACACCGGGGTTAGGAGGTGCCGTCTTTGACATGTTCCTCAGACAGAGGGCAGCCCACTGGGTAACACCAGGGTTAGGAGGTGCCGTCTTTGACATGTTCCTCAGACAGAGGGCAGCCCACCGAGAGGAGACTGACAGGATTTAAGATTTTCTCTGGATGTCCCACCATTACAACTGCAACTCTGTTCAACTCTGAGGACGAGGCTCAAAGGGATGTTGTTATATACTTCTATCCAGCTATACTGAGCCCAACATCTTTCTATCTACAGTATAGGGTATCCCTAAACCGCGAGTAGCCAAACTAATGAAACTGATCTAAAAATGTAGTTGAAGGTGTGATGGCTTCATAATATGAAGCATATATGCTCTAACTTGTCTTGCCATTACCTTCCTCCACCTCTCTCCACCAAACCCACTGGGCACAGACGTCAATTAAACGTCTATTCCACATTGAAATGACGTGGAGACCATGTTGATTCATCCAGTGTGTGCCCAGTGCGAACCTTGTGTAATGTCATGTTCATCATTCCCTGTGCTTGCTGGTAATACTTTTTCAAGGCCTGTGTGTGTTCAAGGTGTTTACAGTTTTCTTTCAGACACTTATTAAACCAACAGTAAAAAGTCACAGGTAGTAAAAGGCATAGTACCAAACTGCTTTTTAATGTTCCTTCTTCTCCCTTCACAACCATGGATACATCTCACACCCTCCACATTCCCCCTGGCGTGATGGTGTGACTCAGAAAGTCTGCTAGCTCGGCCCTTAAAAGCAACAATGATTCAAACTCACAATGATAAAGGCAGAATGATTTTCGAGTGTTTAGAGACTACCAAAGATCCCATTTCCTTTACGCCTTCTTCGATTGGTACCATTCTATTCCACATAGAGAGAGTGTGAGGTTTATGCATATTGGAGAGCGAGGGGAAATGGCTAGGCTTGGGTTATGCAACACTTGTTGACACAATGATCAGGCAAACCCCAGGTAGGCAGATCACTGTGAAAACACGCAGTCTAGAGTTAAGCCTCCCAACAGACACAGTAGACACACAGAGTATGTATGTACAGTGCCTATTAGTACACCCCAAACAGGGACACACCAGCTAGGCCTGCTGGAGGGCGATGGATGTGCTGCTCAGAGAGCAATGTTTTCTCTGGAAACACACACCCAAGTGTTGGATAAGTGTTGAGGAGAGACTGACTGTATCACTTCTTTTTATAAGAAACATTAATGTGTTGAAAATCCCAAATTGTTTGCATAGTCAACTTACACACAGTTCTGACACACACACTTACCCCACCAGACATGTCACCAGGGGTCTTTTCACAGTCCCCAAATTCAGAACAAATTCAAGAAAGTGTACAGTATTATATAGAGCTATATTGCATGGAATTATCTTCCATCTCATATTGCTCAAATAAACAGAAACCTGGTTTTAAAAAACAGATAAAGCAACACCTCACGGCACAACGCCTCTCCCCTATCTGACCTAGATAGTGTGTGTGTATGTATTGACATGTAGGCTACATGTGCCTTTTTTAAATTGATGTAGTTCTGTCCTTGAGCTGTTCTTGTCTATTAATGTTCTGTATTATGTCATGTTTCATGTTTTGTGTGGAGCCCAGGAAGAGTAGCTGCTGCTTTCACAACAGCTAATGGGGTCCTAATAAAATACCCCCCCAGATATATTTCCCGTGACTGTGCCTCAAAACCAAATGTTTTCCTGGCCCACCACTCCACCCTGGACTTGAACAGCCTCTATGACCAGGTCCACCTCTACAAGGCAGCAGTGCCCACCTTTGCCCGAACTCTAAAGGACATCGCTCTCAAATGTATCCCCAACACTTCACACAGGAGCAACAGATCAATAGACACCCCACCAAGACCTGCGAAACTCCCTCCCAGACCTGCAGGACCTACACATAGACCTACACATAGAGGACCCACACCAAGAGGAATTACATCCAGACCACAGCACCCCCAGACACATCCACACTCCCACCCCAACCAATCAACACCCCCCCACGTCAACCATGCCCACACCCCATTTAGGCCCCCTCAGATCAAACCTATGCCACTCCTGCCCACCCCATGCACCCCACACCCGCAAAGAGGGCCTCAACATGGAAGCCACACCTACGCCCAGGTAGTGAGCAGGCAAACAGTCCCAACCCCCACTCTCACACTCGCCCAAGCCAATGGCATGTACCAGATGCTCAGCAGGCTCTGCTCACACTTACTGGCCTGAGGCCAAACCATGACCAACAACATTAGACACTCTATGGAACAAAAAGCCTTCACTATATCATCCTGGAATATCCAAGGCCTGAGGTCATCTGCCTTTGGCCTAAAGACCAGGAACCCGGACTTCACCAAAGAAATCGGTAATACAAACATTGTCATCATGCAAGAAACCTGGTATAGAGGAGACGGACCCACTGGTTGCCCTCTAGGTTACAGAGAGCTGGTAGTCCCATCCACCAAACTACCAGGTGTGAAACAGGGAAGGGACTCAGGGGGTATGCTAATTTGATATAGAGCAGACCTAACTCACTCCATTAAATTAATCAAAACAGGAACATTGTACATTTGGCTAGAAATTCAAAAGGAAATTATCCTAACATAGAAAAATGTCCTCCTGTGTGCTACCTATATCCCCCACTAGAATCCCCATAATTTAATCAAGACAGCTTCTCCATCCTGGAGGGGGAAATTAATCATTTCCAGGCCCAGGGACATGTACTAGTCTGTGGCGACCTAAATGCCAGAACCGGACAAGAACCTGACACTCTCAGCACACAGGGGGACAAACACCTGCCTGGAGGTGACAGCATTCCCTCCCACATATGCCCCCCTAGGCACAACTATGACAACATAACCAACAAAAACGGGTCACAACTCCTGCAGCTCTGTCGCACGCTGGGTATGTACATAGTCAACGGTAGGCTTCGGGGGACTCCTATGGTAGGTACACCTATAGCTCATCTCTTGGCAGTAGTACTGTAGACTACTTTATCACTGACCTCAACCCAGAGTCTCAGAGCGTTCACAGTCAGCCCACTGACACCCCTATCAGACCACAGCAAAATCACAGTCTACTTAAACAGAGCAATACTCAATCATGAGGCATCAAAGCCAAAGGAACTGAGTAACCTTAAGAAATGCTATAGATGGAAGGAATGCAGTTTGGAAACCTACCAAAAAACAATTAGGCAACAACAAATTCAATCCCTTTTAGACAATTACCTGGGAAAAACGTTCCACTGTATTAGTGAAGGTGTAAACTTGGCAGTAGAAAATCTTAACAGTATATTTGACCTCTCAGCTTCCCTATCAAATCTAAAAATCTTGAATAGAAAACTGAAGAAAATTAACAATAATGACAAATGGTTTGATGAAGAATGTAAAAATCTAAGAAAGAAATTGAGAAACCTGTCCAACCAAAAACATAGAAACCCGGAAAACCTGAGTCGACGCCTTCACTATGGTGAATCACTAAAACAATACAGAAATACACAAGAAGGAACATCATGTCAGAAATCAGCTCAATGTAATTGAAGAATCCATAGACTCTAACCACTTCTGGGAAAATTGGAAAACACTAAACAAACAACAACACGAATAATTATCTATCCAAAATGGAGATGTATGGGTAAACCACTTCTCCAATCTTTTTGGCTCTATAACAAAGAATAAAGAGCAAAAACATATACATGATCAAATACAGATCTTAGAATCAACTATTAAAGACTAGCAGAACCCACTGGATTCTCCAATTACATTGAATGAGTTACAGGACAAAATAAAAACCCAAAAAGGCCTGTGGTGTTGATGGTATCCTCAATGAAATGATCAAATATACAGACAACAAATTCCAATTGGCTATACTAAAACTCTTTAACATCATCCTTAGCTCTGGCATCTTCCCCAATATTTGGAAGGACTGATCACCCCAATCCACAAAAGTGGAGACAAATTTGACCCCAATAACTACCGTGGAATATGCGTCAACAGTAACCTTGGGAAAATCCTCTGCATTATCATTAACAGCAGACTCGTACATTTCCTCAATGAAAACAATGTACTGAGCAAATGTCAAATTGGTTTTTTACCAAATTACCGTACAACAGACCATGTATTCACCCTGCACACCCTAATTGACGACCAAACAAACCAAAACAAAGGCAAAGTCTTATCATGCTTTGTTGATTTCAAAAAAGCCTTTGACTCAATTTGGCACGAGGGTCTGCTATACAAACTGATGGAAAGTTGTGTCGGGGGTAAAACAAACGACATTATAAAATCCATGTACACAAACAACTGTGTGTGCGGTTACAATTGGCAAAAACACACAGATTTCTTCACACAGGGTCGTGGGGTGAGACAGGGATGCAGCTTAAGCCCCACCCTCTTCAACATATATATCAACGAATTGGCGCAGGCACTAGAAAGGTCTGCAGCACGCGGCCTCACCCTACTAGAATCCGAAGTCATTTGCTGATGATCTGGTGCTTCTGTCACCAACCAAGGAGGGCCTACAGCAGCACCTAGATCTTATGCACAGATTTTGTCAGACCTGGACCCTGACAGTAAATCTCAGTAAGACCAAACTAATGGTGTTCCAAAAAAGGTCCAGTCACCAGGTCCACAAATACAAATTCCATCTAGACACTGTTGCCCTAGAACACACAAAAAACGATACATACCTTGGCCTAAACATCAGCGCCACAGGTAACTTCCACAAAGCTGTGAACGATCTGAGAGACAAGGCAAGAAGGGCATTCTATACCATCAAAAGGAACATACATTTCAACATACCAATTAGGATTTGGCTAAAAATACTTGAATCAGTCATAGAGCCCATTGCCCTTTATGGTTGTGAGGTCTGGGGTCCGCTCACCAACCAAGACTTCACAAAATGGGACAAACACCAAATTGAGACTCTGCACGCAGAATTCTGCAAAAATATCCTCCATGTACAAGGTAGAACACCAAATAATGCATGCAGAGCAGAATTAGGCCGATACCCACTAATGATCAAAATCCAGAAAAGAGCCGTTAAATTCTATAACCACCTAAAAGGAAGCGATTCCCAAACCTTCCATAACAAAGCCATCACATCAAAGATAATTACTTGACACATTGGAAAGAATTAACAAAAAAACAGAGCAAACTAGAATGCTATTTGGCCCTACACAGAGAGTACACAGCGGCAGAATACCTGACCACTGTGACTGACCCAAAATTAAGGAAAGTTTTGACTATGTACAGACTCAGTGAGCATAGCCTTGCTATTGAGAAAGGCCGCCGTGGGCAGACATGGCTCTCAAGAGAAGATGTGCTCACTGCCCACAAAATGAGGTGGAAACTGAGCTGCACTTCCTAACCTCCTGCCCAATGTATGATCATATTAGAGAGACATATGTCCCTCAGATTACACAGATCCACAAAGAATTAGAAAACAAATCTTATCTACTGGGTGAAATTCCACAGTGTGCCATCACAGCAGCAAGATTTGTGACCTGTTGCCACGAGAAAAGGGCAACCAGTGAAGAACAAACACCATTGTAAATACAACCCATATTTATGCTTATTTATTTTGTGTCCTTTAACCATTTGTACATTGTTAAAACACTGTATATATATAATATGACATTTGTAATGTCTTTATTGTTTTGAAACTTCTGTATGTGTAATGTTTACTGTTCATTTTTATTGTTTATTTCACTTTATATATTCACTTTATATATTATCTACCTCACTTTCTTTGGCAATGTTAACACATGTTTCCCATGTCAATAAAGCCCTTGAATTGAATTGAATTGACTTATAGATCCAGGGTGGGCAATGCAGAGAGCTACTGACTGACACCCCATTATCACATCTGATTGACACACCGACAGGAGGAACAACAGTTTACACACCTTCAAACAGGCACACATAATCCTCAAATATACCCTGTGTTTACACAAAGACACTGAGGTATCCTTCAAATAGCTGCACATGTTTAAATACACTCAGATATCCAACTTCATCTTGCCAAGTATTTGACACAAACAAATCACACCTGGAAAGCATTACATCCCACAGCAGCTTAAGAACATTCAGTTCCTCATCACATCTCCTCAAAAGGAAATGCTTGTCCATTCTATGTCTTATCTAATACAGTGTGTGTGTGCGTGTGTGTGTGTGTTTGAGGACATGAAACAGAGTAGAACTATGATGGTGTACACAGATTAGATCAGTAGGCCCTAAAATGACACAGAAGAACAGAATACAGTGTTATCTGTTCCAGGGCCATTTACTGTGTCATTTCCCTCCACAGTGTCTGCTGTGGTATGTCCAAATGAGGCTCTGGAACGTGTTGCAGCAGGAGACACCTGCTATTGTACAGTAAGTGTGTGTGTGTGTGTGTGTGTGTGTGTGTGTGTGTGTGTGTGTGTGTGTGTGTGTGTGTGTGTGTGTGTGTGTGTGTGTGTGTGTGTGTGTGTGTGTGTGTGTGTGTGTGTGTGTGTGTGTGTGTGTGTGTGTGTGTGTGTGTGTGTGTGTGTGTGTGTGTGTGTGTGTGTGTGTGTACAGACTGAGCTTTAAGCACACTGTCTGGCTCAGAGGAATACTATTTTGGAAGGCCTAAATGAAGTAATGGCTGATTCTCATGCCATGTTTAAGGACTTTAGTTTGTACTGACAGTCATGTTTTATGCTGGAAACACACATAAAGTGAGTATTAAGTCAGTTTCATTTACAAATAAATCAGCTTTAAATATGATAGTAATGCCTGCATATATTTGTACAGTGTTTGCTATTATTTTACAATGGGACAACTGAGTTGTAAATCCATCATAAAAACCGGCCACAAATATCCTCAAAAGTATTTAAAGTGACCTCACCAACACTACACTACAATTTAAAGTAACCCCATCCACTGTAAATGTTTGCAAACAAAACTAAATGGTTGAGCCGCCCTAAAGCCGACTTTTATAAAACCTTTTCCCACTTTCCTCCTCCTTCCCTTGTCCCTCACTCCCCCTCTCTCAGCTTACCGTCCCCTGTCCCCCCGCCCCCGTCAGCCCAGCATGTTGATATTAATGTTAATAACGTCAGAGCTCAGAGAACAATGGCAGGGGACTGGGGGAAGGGGAGGGAAGTGTAAACCTGTAAAGAGGGGAACAGCAGGACTGGGATGCTGCCATGGAACCAGCGAGTCAGGGACACAGTCAGGGGCCCAAGCATGTCCCCCCCCCGTGTTAACTTAAATTAATCTGGGCTGGGACAGAGACTGTACTGGCCAGGGCCGGAACTGGGGTTGGGGTTGGGGCTGGTTTACACACACAAAGGGATTGCAATTTGAGGGTTGGCCCCTGATCCCCCTCCACGGTTGGTTTCATCATGTTTCATCACCTTGAATCTTTAGTGTCAATACCTTATCTCACTAAGTTCTCACAGTCAAGTCTTAGTGTAAAATAACAATTCAAAGTGCTGTAGAGCACAACACAACTAGTCCCTCTCCCCGACTGATAAGATGGCGCCGGAGCAGAAGGCAGATTGTGTTTTTTGTTTGTTTATCTGCGTTGTTTGTAACTTATTTTTGTACTTATTTTGTACATAATGTTACGGCTACCGTCTCTTATGACCCGAAAATAACTTCAAGACATCAGGACCACAGACTCACCACAGACTAGCAGAACAGTGGAGTGGTGTCTGGTAAGACAAGGGTCAGCAGACTATGTATTTTTGTAAATAACAGCTGATAAACTATATCTAAGGAAGTCTCGAGCTATTGCTCGTCTGAGGTAGAGTATATTATGATAAGCTGTAGACCACACTACCTACCGAGAGAGTTCTCATCTGTGTTCTTCATGGCTGTTTACATACCACCTCAGTCAGAGGTTGGCACTAAGACAGCATTGAATGAGCTGTATTCCGCCATAAGCAAACAAGAAAATGCTCACCCGGAGATGGCGCTCCTCGTAGCCAGGGACTTTAATGCAGGGAAACTTAAATCAGTTTTACCAAATTTATATCAGCATGTTAAATGCTCAACCAGAGGGAAAACAACTCTGGACCACCTTTACTCCACAAACAGAGACTCAAACAAAGCTCTCCCTCACCCTCTATTTGACAAATCTGACCATAATTCCATTGTCCTGATTCCTGCTTACAAGCAAAAATTAAAGCTGGAAGCAGCAGTGACTAGATCAATAAAAAAGTGGTCAGCTGAAGCAGATGCTAAGTTACAGGACTGTTTTGCTAGTACAGACTGGAATATGTTCTGGAATTCCTCCAATGGCATTGAGGAGTACACCACATCTGTCATTGGCTTCATCAATAAACCCATCGATGACATCGTCGCCACAGTGACCATATATACAGTTGAAGTTGGAAGTTTACATACACCTTAGCCAAATACGTATAAACTTAGTTCCTGACATTTAATCTGAATAAACATGCCCTGTTTTAGGTCGGTTAGGATCACCACTTTATTTTAAGAATGTGAAATGTCAGAATAATAGTAGAAAGAATGATTTATTTCAGCTTTTATTTTTTTCATCACAATCCCAGTGGGTCAGAAGTTGGGGGTCATTGTCCATTTGAAAGACCATTTGCGACCAAGCTTTAACTTCCTGACTGATTTCTTGAGATTGCTTCAATATATCCACGTAATTTTCCTACCTCATGATGCCATCTATTTTGTGAAGTGCACCAGACCCTCCTGCAACAAAGCACCCACACAACATGATGCTGCCACCCCCGTGCTTCATGGTTGGGATGGTGTTCTTCGGCTTGCAAGCCTCCCCCTTTTTCCTCCAAACATAACGATGGTAATTATGGCCAAACAGTTTTATTTTTGTTTCATCAGACCAGAGGACATTTCTCCAAAAAGTACGATCTTTGTCCCCATGTGCAATTACAAACTGTAGTCTGGCTTTTTTATGGCGATTTTGGAACAGTGGCTTCTTCCTTGCTCAGTGGCCTTTCAGGTTATGTCGATATAGGACTCGTTTTACTGTGGATATAGATACTTTTGTACATGTTTCCTCCATCTTTGCTGTTTTTCTGGTATTGATTTGCACTTTTCGCACCAGAATACGCTCTTCTCTAGGAGACAGAACGCGTCTCCTTCCTGAGTGGAATGACAGCTGCGTGGTCCCATGGTGTTTATACTTGCGTAAAATTGTTTGTATAGGTGAACATGGTACCTTCAGGCGTTTGGAAATTTCTCCCAAGGATGAGCCAGACTTGTGGAGGTGTGCAATTATTTTCTGATGTTAAGCAAGGAGGCACTGAGTTTGAAGGTAGGCCTTGAAATACATCCACAGGTACACCTCCAATTGACTCAAATGATGTCAATTAGCCAATCAGAAGCTTCTAAAGCTGTGATACTATTTTCTGGAATTTAATTTTCCAAGCTGTTTAAAGGCACAGTCAACTTAATGTATGTACACTTCTGACCCACTGGAATTGTGAAACAGTGAAATACTCTGTCTTTAAACAATTGTTGGAAAAATGACTTGTGTCATTCAGAAAGTAGATGGCCTAGCCAACTTACCAAAACTATAGATTTAACAAGAAATTTGTGGAGTGGTTGAAAAACAAGTTTGAATGATTCCAACCTAAGTGTATGTAAATTTCTGACTTCAATTGTACATACCACAACCAGAAGGCATGGATACAGGCAGCATCCGCACTGAGCTAAAGGCTAGAGCTGTTGCTTTCAAGGAGTGGGACTCTCACCCAGAAGCTTATATGCCCTCCTACGAACCATCAAACAGGCAAAGCGTCAATACAGGACTAAGATCGAGTCATACTACACCGGCTCTGACGTGGATGTGGCAGGGCTCGCAAACCATTCCAGACTACAAAAGGAAGCACAGGCGAGAGCTTCCCAGTGACACGAACCTACCAGATGAGCAAAACTACTTCTGTGCTCGCTTCGAGTCAAATAACACTGAAACATGCATGAGAGCACCAGCTGTACCGATGTGAGTAAGAACTTTAGACAGGTCAACATTCACAGGGCCGCAGGGCCAGACGGATTACCAGGACGTGTACTGCGAGCATGTGGTGACCAACTGGCATGTGTCTTCACTGATAATTTCAACCTCTCCCTGTCCAACTCTGTAATACTAACATATTTTAAGCAGACCACCATAGTGCCTGTGCCCAAGAACACTAAGGTAAATTCCCTAAATGACTACCGACCCGTAAACCTCACGTCTGTAGCCATGAAATGCTTTGAAAGGCTGGTCAAGGCTCACATCAACACCATCATCCCAGAAACCCTAGAACCACACCAATTTGCATACCGCCGCAACAGATCCACAGATGATGCAATCTCTACTGCACTCAACACTGCCCTTTCCCACCTGAACAAAAGGAACACCTATGTGAGAATGCTATTCATTAACGACAGCTCAGTGTTCAACACCATAGTGCCCTCAAATCTCATATGTAAGCTAAGGACCCTAAGACTAAACACTTCCCTCTGCAAATGGATCCTGGACTTACTTACAGGCCGCCCCCAGGGGGTAAGGGGAGGTAACAATACATCTGCCATGCTGATCCTCAACACATGGGCCCCTCATGGGTGCGTGCTCGGCCCCCTCCTGTACTCCCTGTTCACTCATGACTGCACGGCCAGGCACGACTCCAACACCGTCATTAAATTTGCCAATGACACAACAGTGGTAGGTCTGATCATCGACAACAATGAGACAGCCTATGGGGAGGAGGTCAGAGACCTGGCCGTGTGCTGCGAGGACAACCTCTCCCTCTACGTGATCAAGACAAAGGAGATGATTGTGGACTACAAGAAAAAGAGGACCGAGCACTCCCCCCTTCTCATCAATGGGGCTGCAGTGGAGCAGGTTGAGAGCTTCAAGTTCCATGGCGTCCACATCACCAACAAACTAACATGGTCCAAGCACCCCAAGACAAATGTGAAGTGGGCACGACAAAACCTATTCGCCCTCAGGAGACTGAAAAGATTTGGCATGGGTCCTCAGATCCTCAAAAGGTTCTATAGCTGCACCATCAAGAGCATTCTGACTAGTTGCATCACTGCCTGGTATGGCAACTGCTCGACCTCTGAACTCAAGGCACTACACAGGGTACTGCAAACTGCCCAGTAAAATTACTGGGGCCAAGCTTCCTGCCATCCAGGACCTCTTTAGCAGGTGGTATCAGGGAAAGGCCCTAAATATTGTCAAAGACTCCAGCCACCCTAGTCATAGACTGTTCTCACTGTTACCGCATGGCAAGCAGTACCGGAAGGCAAAGTGTAGGTCCAAGAGGCTCCTAAACAGCTTCTACCCCCAAGCCATAAGACTCCTGAACATCTAGTCACATGGCTACCCAGACTATTTGCATTGCACCCCGAAATCTGAAATCAGTCTGGTTCATCAGGGTACCTGTACACAATTAGTAGGTCCTAATATGTTCCTTCTATTTTCAGAGTTAGAAAACATTTCATCTTATTTTAGAGTGTGTGGAACTAATCCTGCCTGCAGGGCCCTGGGGCTGTTGATGAACTGAAACTGCTTTGGGACAGAGGGAGAAGGGGACAGGAAGGGAATGGGAGAGAGAGAGATGTCATCTCTTTGATTTGAACCCTCATATCTCTTACAGTAGAGGAGTGGGATTGGTGCGTCAGAGCGTCCGGCTTCTCTCAGGAAGAAGTAGATAAAGCACAAGTGCTTTCTGGGAAGGTGATAAGACCAGAACCTCATCCCTCACTGACATCACATCTGCCCTGGGTTCACACAGGGGCCGTGTGTGTGTGTGTGTGTGTGTGTGTGTGTGTGTGTGTGTGTGTGTGTGTGTGTGTGTGTGTGTGTGTGTGTGTGTGTGTGTGTGTGTGTGTGTGTGTGTGTGTGTGTGTGTGTGTGTGTGTGTGTGTGTGTGTGTGTGTGTGTGTGTGTGTGTGTGTGCGCGCTTGCGTGTTTGTGCTTCAGCCGACCTGAGATGTAAAACCGTGCTGAGAGTTAAGTGGTATGGATGATGCAGAGTTTAATGAGTGAATACTGGCTTTATGATAACATCTCACCCGTTATGTAACTTAGAGTAGTAGTTCTCAACCGGTGGTACTAGGATCCCTGGGGATGCTTGGCTTATCCACAGGGGGTACTTAAAAAGACTCATGATACCATAGGCCTACTGGTAAAAAAAAAAAAACAGGCGGTACTTCAGGGGTAAAAAGGAATTTGGTGGTACAGTAACCGAAAAGGTTTGGGAAACACTGGCCTGGAGTGTGTTGTCTCAGTGGAGGGAGCGCTGGGGAGAAATGAGGCCAGTTCACAAAACCAGAAAGTGTGTGTGTATCTTGAGGTGTTGATCCCCGCAGTGGCACCACAGCATATCTGTGAGTCATTGAGTTGTCCAACTCAGGGAGAGTAGAAGACATCACTGGTAGATTACAGCCACACGATGGTACACAACGCTATTCAAAGGTCTCATTAGTCATCCAGAGCAAAGTATTACCTTAGAGAGTTCATTTTGTTCATTCCAACTTCTTTGACTTATTATTATATTATATTATTATATATATTACTTGGATCTGGTGTCCTGGTTCAGGAGCATACGTGTAACACTGTGCGTGGTCTTTTCTTCATGACTCATCTCGTTTGATTTGATCAAACCTGATTGCTCCGTTCAAGATTCTTCATCCAGTTTTCTAGATGAGCTCTGCAGTTGCTGATCCCTGCGGTACTTGGTCCAACCCTTTATCAACCATGAAGTAATCTTGAAACCCATAAAAGTATAGACACTGCGCTAGCGTTTGCCGACCCGAGGAATACTCAGCATCTCTGAACAGAGTGTCGGCCATAATTTGTAAACCTAATGCAAACCAATTCCACATGCAGAAATGGGCGAAAATGTCAGCAGTCAGACAGCTACCGGCAGGTGCTCCCTGAAACACACTGCACCAAATGAACAGCAAATGAATGTCAAACAAAAGGCAGACCATCATTCAGTGCAATGTGTTTCCTCCTTAAGAGATTAACCATTAAGTGACATAGTGGTGTGATGTAGTGAGGAGAGCTAGGCATGGCCCATATTATCAATATCTTGAACTGGATATCTGTTAGATTAGAGAGATGCAGGACAGGGAAGAGATAATATAGACAGTGTGATGAGATGGAGAGAGCCTATAGGGATGACCTCACACGGAGAGAGTTGAGAGCTCAAGGGTCAAAGGTTAGTTTGCCTAAGGAGGGTTGTTTAGCTCAGATCACAAGAGAAAACAACAGATCCCCCTCCACCTTCCCTCTCATCTCCCTTCTTTTCTCATGAAGGCCTGTAGGTGAACTGGAGTATGTAGAGTAGCGTGTTCTCTTCCTCTCGCTGTCTCCCCATCATTCCCCTCTCCCTCCACCTTCCCCTACCCATAAACAGGGTTTGAGATGATGACAGGGTCTAAGTAGAGCAGTAAGACCTGTCTGTTTCCGTTTCTCTGCTTTCTTCCCGTTGAATAATTCTGTACCACGTCCTTACAGATGTCTCCGAGGCTGCTGAGCCCACGTCTTCACAATGTGCTCAGTAACTGTAATACTCAGATTACCACCATGTGTTATCTACAGAGGGTAGCAATCTGACTGAACCAAGAGAGAAAATAGTAATTTCTCTAACAGCCTGGAGTTGTGTGTAATGAACACACACCACAGCGTAAAGAAGATCTCTAACTTCACAGGGTAAATCTAGATACTCTTATAGGTTATTCAAAGAATGCAGGCAAGCCCCCAAAATCACCCTGAAATAATCACCCCAAAATAATCACCCATAAAATAATCACCCATAAAATAATCACCCTTAATAATCACCCTAAATAATCAGCCCCAGATAATCACCCACAAATAGTCACCCACAAACAGTCACCCATAAAATAATCACCCATAAAATAATCACCCTTAATAATCACCCTAAATAATCAGCCCCAGATAATCACCCACAAATAGTCACCCACAAACAGTCACCCATAAAATAATCACCCATAAAATAATCACCCCTAAATATCACCCCTAAATAATCGCCTCTAAATAATCACCCCTAACCCATAAATATCACACCTAAATAATCACTTTGAGGGAGAAAAAAGTATTATTGCTCATACAGTGCTGTCTGCTGGAGTAATAAAGGCCTAGTTCACTAAATTTGTCCCCAAATTATTTTATTATTATTATTATTATTATTATTATACATTTATTTTTGTTATTTATCAGGGGGAGATGCAGCACCCTCAGCAACCCTACTTCCTGTGGCTATGCACCAAAATACCTCACAAACATATGTTCACAGATGCAAAAACATCAAGTTATTTTTACTCTCTAGCCCTTAGCACTCTGTGGGTACATGTGTGTGTGTGTGTGTGTGTGTGTGTGTGTGTGTGTGTGTGTGTGTGTGTGTGTGTGTGTGTGTGTGTGTGTGTGTGTGTGTGTGTGTGTGTGTGTGTGTGTGTGTGTGTGTGTGTGTGTGTGTGTGTGTGTGTGTGTGTGTGTGTGTGTGTGTGTGTGTGTGTTTCTGGACCTGTGTCTGCTCTCCTCTGGCTGCTCTTCCTTGGTAAAGATCCATCTCTAATTACTTCAACACTCCAAATCCCTGGGCTTTTATTCATTATTCAACACACACCCATGCACTGCCACCAAGAAGCACTGCAATGCAGCCGTGGAGTAGGAGAGGCTTGTTCTAAGGCATGACACTGAATTGACAAGAAAACCTTCAGTGACTGGGCAGATAAAACCCTATCTGTGCCCATCTGTGGAGCATCAACCACCACCCAGCCAACCGACACATAGAACGAGGCCAGTGGCCTACATCCCAAACCAACTTTCCATTCAGCTCTGGAATCTATTGAACCAACAATCCGCTCTCTCACATCAGGCCCCAGCTAACTGATTTAAACAACTTGTCCCTGTCTCGATGTGGGGTTCTATTGATCTTCCTAACACATTTGTCAGTCACAGTGATGCCACAGAAACTAAACATAGAAAACTCATGTACAGTCTACGTATGTATTGTCTTGCTTGCCAAAGTTGATTACAAAGACAGTGTTATGGAACAGGTCAATCATTCAAACCACGCACGCACATACACACACAAGAAGGGAGCAATGGGATTAAGTAGGAGCTAGAAGCACGGTGCCCAGAACTAGTCCTCCATAAATACACCTAGGAAACGGCTTCATCTGTTCATCTATTCATGGAAAAACCATTCCTCCTCTTCAGTTCATGTCCAGGCCCCTATTAGCATATCACCAGGTCGTTAATCCAACCTGATTAATATATCCCCCTTTACACATCTTTTACAGCTTCTCCCCAAGTCAGTTATTTAGGAATATAGCAATAAAATACCATCCCACAAACATAATATAGGAATATGTGGGAAAGTTCAATTTCTCACTTTAGCAAGTCTGTCACTTTACAATATGTTCTTCTCTTTAACTTTCAATTCTGAATTCCAAATGTAATTTCACTCTGCTGAATTTGGAGTTTTGTTTTTGTTTTATATCATCCCCACCTCTTTTGTGGAGTCTAAAGTCTGGATTCAATCCATATCGCGGAAGTTTTGCGGAAGATCCGCGAATCTAAAAGTAATTTCCGATTGAGACGATATTTGCAGCATTTACTGTGAATGTAGCAGTCTCCATGTAGCGAGGGCCAGCCGACTAGAGCGTACAAGTCGCAGTGGTGGGTGGTATAAGGTGCTTTAGTGACAAAACAGATGGTACAGTGATAAACTGCATCCAGTTTGCTGAGTAGAGTGTTGGAAGCAATTTTGTAGATGACATCGCCGAAGTCGAGGATCGGTACGATAGTCAGTTTTACTAGGGTAAGTTTGGCGGCGTGAGTGAAGGAGGCTTTGTTGCAGAATAGAAAGCCGACTCTTGATTTGATTTTCGATTGGAGATGTTTGATATGAGTCTGGAAGGAGAGTTTACAGTCTAGCCAGACACCTAGGTTCTTATAGATGTCCACATATTCAAGGTTGGAACCATCCAGGGTGGTGATGCTGGTCAGACGTGCGGGTGCAGGCAGCGAACGGTTGAAAAGCATGCATTTGGTTTTACTAGCGTTTAAGAGCAGTTGGAGGCCACGGAAGGAGTGTTGTATGGCATTGAAGCTCGTTTGGAGGTTAGATAGCACAGTGTCCAAGGACGGGCCGGAAGTATATAGAATGGTGTCGTCTGCGTAGAGGTGGATCAGGGAATCGCCCGCAGCAAGAGCAACATCATTGATATATACAGAAAAAAGAGTCGGCCCGAGGATTGAACCCTGTGGTACCCCCATAGAGACTTCCAGAGGACCGGACAGCATGCCCTCCGATTTGACACACTGAACTCTGTCTGCAAAGTAATTGGTGAACCAGGCAAGGCAGTCATCCGAAAAACCGAGGCTACTGAGTCTGCCGATAAGAATATGGTGATTGACCGAGTCGAAAGCCTTGGCAAGGTCGATGAAGACGGCTGCACAGTACTGTCTTTTATCGATGGCGGTTATGATATCGTTTAGTACCTTGAGCGTGGCTGAGGTGCACCCGTGACCGGCTCGGAAACCAGATTGCACAGCGGAGAAGGTACGGTGGGATTCGAGATGGTCAGTGACCTGTTTGTTGACTTGGCTTTCGAAGACCTTAGATAGGCAGGGCAGGATGGATATAGGTCTGTAACAGTTTGGGTCCAGGGTGTCTCCCCCTTTGAAGAGGGGGATGACTGCGGCAGCTTTCCAGTCCTTGGGGATCTCAGACGATATGAAAGAGAGGTTGAACAGGCTGGTAATAGGGGTTGCGACAATGGCGGCAGATAGTTTCAGAAATAGAGGGTCCAGATTGTCAAGCCCAGCTGATTTGTACGGGTCCAGGTTTTGCAGCTCTTTCAGAACATTTGCTTTCTGGATTGGGGTAAAGGAGTAGCTGCGGGGGGGGGGGGCGGAGCTGTTGGCCGAGGTTGGAGTAACCAGGCGGAAGGCATGGCCAGCCGTTGAGAAATGCTTGTTGAAGTTTTCGATAATCATGGATTTATCGGTGGTGATCGTGTTACCTAGCCTCAGTGCAGTGGGCAGCTTACATACTCCTGCAACATGTCTTGACAAACTTGAGAATGTATTTTTCTGTTGATGATAGCAGGCAGTCCAGGCCCAGGTCCACCATACTTTACAGTGGGGATGAGGTTGTGATGTTTCTGTGCTGTGCCTTTTTTCTCTCCACACGTAGTGTTGTGTGTTTCTTCCAAAACACTCAACTTTAGTTTCATCTGTACACAGAATATTTGTCCCGATCGCTCTTCTGCGATCCTCAGACATGCAGCAATGTTTTTTTGGACAGCAGTGGCTTCTCCGTGGTGTCCTCCTCATGAACACTATTCTTGTTTAGTGTTTTACGTATCATAGACTCAAAAGAAATTTTACCATATTTCAGAGATTTCTGTAAGTCTTTAGCTGACACTCTAGGATTCTTCTTAACCTCATTGAGCATTCTGCGTTGTGCTCTTGCAGTCATCTTTGCAGGACGGCCACTCCTAAGGAGAGTAGCAACAGTGCTGAACTTTCTCCATTTATGGACTATTTCTCTTACTGTGGACTGATGAACATCAAGGCTTTTAGAGATATTTCTGTAACCCTTTCCAGCTTTATGCAAGTCAACCATTCTTAATCTTAGGTCTTCTGAGATCTCTTTTGTTGGAGGCATGGTTCACATCAGGCAATGCTTCTTGTGAATAGCAAACTCAAATTTCGGAGTGTTTATTATTGGACAGGGCAGCTCAAACCATTATCTCCAATCTCGTCTCATTGATTGGACTCCAGGTCAGCTGACTCCTGACTCCAATTAGCTTTTGGAGAAGTCATTAGCCTAGTGGGTCACATACTTTTTCCAACCTACACTGTGAATGTTTAAAAGATGTACTCAATATAGACAAGAAAAATACTATCGTTTGTGTGTTATTCGTTTTTTGTTGTGACTTAGATGAAGGTCAGATCAAATGTTATGACCAATTTATCCAGAAATCCAGGTAATTCCAAAGGGTTCACATACTTTCCCCTGCCACTGTATATACATTGTCCAACGAAGGGCTTACTTGCAGGTTCCTTCTCGACAATGCAACAACAATAAGAAATAATAAAAGATAAGAATACGCGATACTTTGGCCACACAGATTGAATCCAGCCCTAAATCAGGTCTCTCTCAAAGAAGAGATTTTCATCTCAGTGAGACTTACCTGGATAATAGCAAGGGAAATAGAAAGGAGTTCTTTGCTTTACTACCAGAATCAGGCCAGGAAACCTGATTGGGTATCCCTGAAAGAAAGGATAGAGAGAGAGGGAGGAATGTGCTCGTTTAATCACAGGTGATGACAGAGAGGCTCAAAGGAAAGCTGAATTTGTTTTAATCTTCTTATTACGAACACCTCACACACTCAAGTGTTATGACTTCTCTCAACATATACTACTGTAGGTCATGTGACGCCTAAGTGCGATCATTATTAATCAGCACTTTCTCTGTGTGAGGCAGAGATAATAATAGAGATAGTAAACGAATTAAGGAAACGAGTCTTTTGCCCATTATCTGTGATCAGTGTTGCATTAACTGTGTCACCCATTTATAGATGAAATACGATGGTGCATCGGAGCTGTCCTTGTCCTGAGAGAGAAGAGAGGAGAGGAGGGAACCTTTTTGGATTAGGAGGAATCCTGTTTTAAATCATCACATACTCAAAGCTAAGTGTATTGTCTCATGTCGTACCCCACCAAGCTCTCCTTGTGTTTGAGAGAACAACAATGCACTTTGATGTTTGGATGTCAAGTTTGGATGTCAGATCAAGGGAACCGAAGTGAAAATAAAGTCAACTGTTTGTTTGTTGTTTTTTAGTGTTTTTTTTATGAGGCTATTAAATGAAAAGATTACAGTAAAGATTTGGAGTCATTAAACACACACTGAGCAATAGAGATGAAGCAAAACAAAAACGAGGTAAACTGTAGATAAATAGATCAACTATCTCTACACACTGACCTTTCACCTACAGGCCTTCACCTTGGACTCAAGCTTGTCTGTTTGAGGATCAATTTCTCCAGGTGGAACTAAGATACATTAATATCTCCAGTCAGACAACTGGCTTCCAAAAAAAAGGCAGTTCCCACCCACATACACGCCATGCTCACACGCCACACAGCATGTCACAGTCTTTGCAAATACCACAAAGCAGTCTTTCCCTTAGAGATATTCTCTGGGGGCCCAATTCAGACGTGGGAAATGTACGCCTTTCTTACGCACGCCTTTCCTACGCACTTCTCAGTAGTTGGTATTCCAACTTACCTCATGCAGGTGCAGGCTTTGCAGCTTCCCTTGCACGTGCTGAATAATTTTAATTCAACTGAAAACCCTCCTACTTGCTGGCTAACAGATTTTATCTTGGAGTTTTCATTCAATAGGGGTTTCAGTACATACAGTACCAGTCAAAAGTTTGGACACATCTACTCATTCAAGGGTTTTTCTTTATTTTTACTATTTTCTACATTGACGAATAATAGTGAAGACATCAAACTATAAAATAACACATATGGAATCATGTAGAAACTAAAAAAGTCTTAAATCAAAATATATTTTATATTTGAGATTCTTCAAAGTAGCCACGCTTTGCCTTGATGACAGCTTTGCACACTTTTGGCATTCTCAACCAGCTTCATGATGTAGTCACCTGGAATTCATTTAAATTAACAGGTGTGCCTTGTTCAAAGTTAATTTGTGGAATTTCTTTCCTTCTTAATGCATTTGAGGCAATCAGTTGTGTTGTGACAAGGTAGGGGTGGTATTCAGTAAATAGCCCTATTTGGTAAAAGACCAAGTCCATATTATGGCAAGAACAGCTCAAATAAGCAAAGAGAAACGACAATCCATCATTACTTTAAGACATGAAGGGCAGTCAATGCAGAACATTTCAAGAACTTTGAAAGTTTCTTCAAGTGCAGTCACGACAACCATCAAGCGCTCTGATGAAACTAGCGCTCATGAGGACCACCAGAGGAAAGGAAGACCCAGAGTTCAGGTCTGTTCAACGCTGGTCCGACCAATCAGATTCCACGCTTCAAGATTGCTTCGATCACGTGGAATGGGATATGTTCCGCATTGCGTCCAACAACAACGTTGATGAATATGCTGATTCGGTGGTCGAGTTTATTAGCAAGTGCATCGGTGATGTTGTACCCACAGCGTCTATTAAAACATTCCCCAACCAGAAACTGTGGATTGATGGCAGCATTTGTGCAAAACTGAAAGCACAAACCGCTGCTTTTAATCAGGGCAAGGTGACCGGAAACATGACCGACTACAAACAGTGTAGCTATTCCCTTCGCAAGGCAATCAAACAATCTAAGCGTTAGTATAGAAACAAAGTAGAGTAGCAATTCAATGGCTCAGACACGAGAGGTATGTGACAGGGTCTACAGTCAATCACGGAAAAAGCAGCCCCGTCGCGGACCACGATGTCTTGCTCCCAGACAGACTAATCAACTTCTTTGCTCGCTTTGAGGATAATAGAGTGCCACTGACACAGCCTGCTACCAAAACCTGTGGGCTCTCCTTCACTGCAGCCAACGTGAGTAAAACATTTAAACGTGTTAACCCTTGCAAGGCTGCAGGCCCAGACAACATCCCCAGCCGTGTCCTCAGAGCATGTGCAGACTAGCTGGCTGCTGTGTTTACGGACATATTCAATCAATCCTCATCCCAGTCTGCTGTTCCCACATGCTTCAAGAGGGCCACCATTGTTCCTGTTCCCAAGAAAGCTAAGGTAACTGAGCTAAATGACAACCGTTCCATAGCATTCACTTCCGTCATCATGAAGTGCTTTGAGAGTAGTGCTTTGAGAATAGTCAAGGACCATATCACCTCCACCCTACCTGACACCCTAGACCCACTCCAATTTGCTTACCGCCCCAATAGGTCCACAGACGACGCAATCGCAATCACACTGCACACTGACCTAACCCATCTGGACAAGAGGAATACCTATGTAAGTAGGCTGTTCATCTACAACAGCTCAGCATTTAACACCATAGTACCCCCCAAACTCACCATTAAGACCCTGGGTCTCTACCCCGCCCTGTGCAACTGGGTCCTGGACATCCTGACGGGCCGCCCCAGGTGGTGAGGGTAGATAACAACATCTCCAACCCGCTGACCCTAAACATTGTGTCCCCACAAGGGTGTGTTCTCAGCCCTCTCCTGTACTCCCTGTTCACCCACGACTGCGTGGCCATGCACACCACCAACTCAATCATCAAGTTTGCACACGACACAACAGTGGTAGGCTTGATTGCCAACAACGACGAGACGGTCTACAGGGAGGAGGTGAGGGCCCCTGGAGTACGGTGTCAGGAAAATAACCTCACACTCAATGTCAACAAAACAAAGGAGATGATCGTGGACTTCAGGAAACAGCAGAGGGAGCAGCCCCCTGTCCACATCAACGGGACAGTAGTTGAGAGGGTGGAAAGTTTTAAGTTCCTCGGGCATACACATCACGGACAAACTGAAATGGTCCACCCATTTATATTTCCTTATACTCCTTTATACTTCTAGGTTACTTTACACTTTGTCCTTCTACCATTTAAACTGGTGAACCACGGCCTGGACCTCTACTCCACAATACTGCTCTATAAAAAGATCCCCAGCCCTTCAAGGACCTTTGTCACAATATGGACCTCTACTCCAACCCCCTGATCTGTCCACTACATATATTTGTTCACCAACAACCAACTCCAACGCCATCATAAAGTTTGCTGACGTGGTTGGCCTGATCACCGAAAACACTGAAGCCGCCTATAGCAAGGAAGTCAGCGACCTGGCAGTGTGGTGCCAGGACAACAACCTCCCCCTGAAAGTCACAATGGAGCTGATCGTGGACTACAGGAAATGCCCCCATCCAACTTAGATGGAAAACTGAGATGGAAAACACTATTACTGAGGATAATAGTGGACGATACAGCCACTCCTTGTCATATATTCAATCTAAGCCTACAAGAAAGTGTGTACTGTCATGCAGGTAAAAGAGGACCCAAAAGCGACTTAACAGAAACAGAGTTTAATAATGTTCAAAACGGAATAACTGACATCCTCTAGATTTGTAGAGGGGAAAACAGCTGGAGAAGCGGCCACAGACTGCAGGTCGCTTCGGGTAGGCGCAGGCCGTAGTCGACTGAGACACCTGCTCACACGCAGCGTCTGATGAAGGCACAAAACACGACAGGACAGGGTGATACACAATCACGGCAAAAACACGACAGGACAGGGCGAAACGCAATCACAGCATGGTGAATACAATATAAGGAACCGACGGCACAGGAACGGATCACAAAGGAATAAATAGGGAATCTAATCAGGGGAAAGGATCGGGAACAGGTGTGGGAAGACTAAATGATGATTAGGGGAATAGGAACAGCTGGGAGCAGGAACGGAACGACAGAGAGAAGAGAGAGCGAGAGAGTGAGAGAGGGAGGGGGAGAGAGAGGGATAGAACCAAACAAGACCAGCAGAGGGAAACGAATAGCATGGGGAGCACAGGGACAAGACATGATAATAAATGACAAACATGACAGTACCCCCCCACTCACCGAGCGCCTCCTGGCGCTCTCGAGGAGGAACACTGGCAGCAACGGAGGAAATCATAGATCAAACGGTCCAGCACGTCCCGAGAAAGAACCCAACTCCTCTCCTCAGGACCGTAACGAAAAACGATAAAAAGGGAAACTAGGGTACTACTCTAAAAAAAAAATGAGAACTAGGGACAGACTGAGACACAGCAAGGGCAGGGACAAGAACAGGAGAGATGCGATGGCAGGGAACAGACTGAGACCCAGCAAGACCAGGAGCAGAAGCAGAAAAAAATTACCAGACTTCTTCTGCGCGCAGTCTGAACACGCAGCCACGAAACGGCGCGTGTCACGCTCCTGAGTCGGCCACCAAAAGCGCTGGCGAATAGACGCAAGAGTGCCTCGAACACCGGGATGACCAGCTAACTTGGCAGAGTGAGCCCACTGAAGAACAGCCAGACGAGTGGAAACAGGAACGAAAAGGAGGTTACTAGGACAAGCGCGGCGACGCAGTGTGCGTGAGTGCTTGCTTAACCTGTCTTTCAATTCCCCAGACTGTCAACCCGACAACACGCCCATAAGGAAGAATCCCCTCGGGATCAGTAGAAGCCACAGAAGAACTAAACAGACGGGATAAGGCATCAGGCTTGGTGTTCTTGCTACCCGGACGGTAAGAAATCACAAACTCGAAACGAGCGAAAAACAACGCCCAACGAGCTTGACGGGCATTAAGTCGTTTGGCAGAACGGATGTACTCAAGGTTCTTATGGTCTGTCCAAACGACAAAAGGAACGGTCGCCCCCTCCAACCACTGTCGCCATTCGCCTAGGGCTAAGCGGATGGCGAGCAGTTCACGGTTACCCACATCATAGTTGCGCTCAGATGGCGACAGGCGATGAGAAAAATAAGCGCACGGATGAACCTTATCGTCAGACTGGAAGCGCTGGGATAGAATGGCTCCCACGCCTACCTCTGAAGCGTCAACCTCGACAATGAATTGTCTAGTGACGTCAGGAGTAACGAGGATAGGAGCGGACGTAAAACGTTCTTTTAGAAGATCAAAAGCTCCCTGGGCGGAACCGGACCACTTAAAACACGTCTTGACAGAAGTAAGAGCTGTGAGAGGGGCAGCAACTTGACCGAAATTACGAATGAAACGCCGATAGAAATTAGCGAAACCTAAAAAGCGCTGCAACTCGACACGTGACCTTGGAACGGGCCAATCACTGACAGCTTGGACCTTAGCGGAATCCATCTGAATGCCTTCAGCGGAAATAACGGAACCGAGAAAAGTAACGGAGGAGACATGAAAAGAGCACTTCTCAGCCTTTACGTAGAGACAATTCTCTAAAAGGCGCTGTAGAACACGTCGAACGTGCTGAACATGAATCTCGAGTGACGGAGAAAAAATCAGGATATCGTCAAGATAGACAAAAACAAAAATGTTCAGCATGTCTCTCAGAACATCATTAACTAATGCCTGAAAAACAGCTGGCGCATTGGCGAGACCGAACGGCAGAACCCGGTACTCAAAATGCCCTAACGGAGTGTTAAACGCCGTTTTCCACTCGTCCCCCTCTCTGATGCGCACGAGATGGTAAGCGTTACGAAGGTCCAACTTAGTAAAGCACCTGGCTCCCTGCAGAATCTCGAAGGCTGATGACATAAGGGGAAGCGGATAACGATTCTTAACCGTTATGTCATTCAGCCCTCGATAATCCACGCAGGGGCGCAGAGTACCGTCCTTCTTCTTAACAAAAAGAACCCCGCCCCGGCCGGAGAAGAAGAAGGCACTATGGTACCGGCGTCAAGAGACACAGACAAATAATCCTCGAGAGCCTTACGTTCGGGAGCCGACAGAGAGTATAGTCTACCTCGAGGAGGCGTGGTCCCTGGAAGGAGATCAATACTACAATCATACGACCGGTGAGGAGGAAGGGAGTTGGCTCGGGACCGACTGAAGACCGTGCGCAGATCATGATATTCCTCCGGCACTCCTGTCAAATCGCCAGGTTCCTCCTGAGAAGTAGGGAGAGAAGAAACGGGAGGGATGGCAGACATTAAACACTTCACATGACAAGAAACGTTCCAGGATAGGATAGAATTACTAGACCAATTAATAGAAGGATTATGACATACTAGCCAGGGATGACCCAAAACAACAGGTGTAAACGGTGAACGGAAAATCAAAAAGAAATAGTCTCACTGTGGTTACCAGATACTGTGAGAGTTAAAGGTAGTGTCTCAAATTTGATACTGGGAAGATGACTACCATCTAAGGCAAACATGGGCGTAGGCTTGTCTAACGGTCTGAAAGGAATGTTATGTTTCCGAACCCATGCTTCGTCCATGAAACAACCCTCAGCCCCAGAGTCAATCAAGGCACTGCATGTAGCACCCGAACCGGTCCAGCGTAGATGGACCGACATAGTAGTACAAGATCTAGATGAAGGGACCTGAGTAGTAGCGCTCACCAGTAGCCCTCCGCTTACTGATGGGCTCTGGCCTCTTACTGGACATGAATTAACAAAATGTCCAGCAACTCCGCAATAGAGGCACAGGCGGTTGGTGATCCTCCGTTCCCTCTCCTTAGTCGAGATGCGAATCCCTCCCAGCTGCATGGGCTCAGTCTCAAAGCCAGCGGAGGGAGATGGTTGCGATGCGGAGCAGGGAAACACCGTTGATGCGAGCTCTCTTCCACGAGCCCGGTGACGAAGATCTACCCGTCGTTCTATGCGGATGGCGAGAGCAATCAAAGAGTCCACATCTGAAGGAACCTCCCGGGAGAGAATCTCATCCTTAACCACTGCGTGGAGTCCCTCCAGAAAACGAGCGAGCAGCGCCGGCTCGTTCCACTCACTAGAGGCAGCAAGAGTGCGAAACTCAATGGAATAATCCGTTATGGACCGTTCACCTTGGCATAAGGAAGCCAGGGCCCTAGAAGCCTCCTCACCAAAAACTGAACGGTCAAAAACCCGAATCATCTCCTCTTTAAAGTTCTGGAATCTGTTAGAGCAATCAGCCCTTGCCTCCCAGATAGCTGTGCCCCATTCTCGAGCCCGGCCAGTAAGGAGTGAAATGACGTAAGCAACCCGAGCTCTCTCTCTAGAGTATGTGTGGGGTTGGAGAGAGAACACAATCTCACACTGCGTGAGAAAGGAGCGGCACTCAGTGGGCTGCCCGGAGTAGCAAGGTGGGTTATTAACCCTGGGTTCTGGAGGCTCGGCAGGCCAGGGAGTAACAGGTGGCACGAGACGTAGACTCTGGAACTGTCCAGAGAGGTCGGAAACCTGAGCGGCCAGGTTCTCCACGGCATGGCGAGCAGCAGACAATTCCTGCTCGTGTCTGCCGAGCATGGCTCCTTGGAACTCGACGGCAGTGTAACGAGCGTCTGAAGTCGCTGGGTCCATTCCTTGGTCGGTTCCTTCTGTCATGCAGGTAAAAGAGGACCCAAAAGCGACTTAACAGAAACAGAGTTTAATAATGTTCAAAACGGAATAACTGACATCCTCTAGATTTGTAGAGGGGAAAACAGCTGGAGAAGCGGCCACAGACTGCAGGTCGCCGGGTAGGCGCAGGCCGTAGTCGACTGAGACACCTGCTCACACGCAGCGTCTGATGAAGGCACAAAACACGACAGGACAGGGTGATACACAATCACGGCAAAAACACGACAGGACAGGGCGAAACGCAATCACAGCATGGTGAATACAATATAAGGAACCGACGGCACAGGAACGGATCACAAAGGAATAAATAGGGAATCTAATCAGGGGAAAGGATCGGGAACAGGTGTGGGAAGACTAAATGATGATTAGGGGAATAGGAACAGCTGGGAGCAGGAACGGAACGACAGAGAGAAGAGAGAGCGAGAGAGTGAGAGAGGGAGGGGGAGAGAGAGGGATAGAACCAAACAAGACCAGCAGAGGGAAACGAATAGCATGGGGAGCACAGGGACAAGACATGATAATAAATGACAAACATGACAGTGTACCCTCAGGTCTGGAAGGAAACAAAAGTAATTCCGCTACCCAAGAATATTAAAGCCCCTTTTACTGGCTAAAATAGCTTACCAGTCAGCCTGTTACCAACCCTTGGTAAACTTTTGGAGAAAAAAATATTCGACCAGATACAATGCTATTTTGACAACAGACTTTCAGCACGCTTAGAGGGAAGGACATTCAACATGCACGACACTTACATAAATTATTGGCTGAGAGAAATTGATAATAAAATGATTGTGGGATTTGTTTTGTTAGACTTCAGTGTGCCTTTTGACATTATCAATCAACGTCTGCTAGTGGAAAAATGTATGTGTTATGGCTTTACACCCCCTGCTATATTGTGGATAAAGAGTTACCTGTCTAACAGAACATACAGGGTGTTCTTTAATGGAAGCCTCTCCAACAAAATCCAAGTAGAATCGGGAAATCCCCAGGACAGCTGTCTAGGCCCCTAACTTTTTTCAGTCTTTATGAATGATATGCCACTGGATTTGAGTAAAGCCATGTATGTATGCGGAGGACTCAACATTATACCCGTCAGCTACTACAGCGAGTGAAATTTCTGCAACACTTAACAACGAGCTGCAGCCAGTTTCAGAATGGATGACAAGAAATAAGTTAGTCCTAAATTCAAAAACTTAAAGCATTGTATTTGGTACAAATCATTCACTAAACCTTGAACCTCAACTAAATCTGTGGAAATTGAGCAAGTTGAGGTGACTAAACTGTTTGGAGTAACTGTCAAATCATGTTGATGCAACAGTAGCTAAGATAGGGAGAAGTCTGTCCATAATAAAATGCTGTTCTTCTTTCTTAACCTCTCTGGGATATGTGGGACGCTAGCTTAACTTTAACTTTCATTAAATCCCACATGCAAGATAACAAATTAAAGCTACACTTGTTGTGAATCCAGCCAACATGTCAGATTTCAAAAAGGATTTTCGGCGAAAGCAAACGATGCTATTATCTGAGGATAGCACCTCCGTGAACAAAGAGAGAAACCATATTTCAACCCTGCATGCGTGACACAAAACGCAGAAATACAAATGTAATTCATGCCTTACCTTTGACAAGCTTCTTTTGTTGGCACTCCAATATGTCCCATAAACATCACAAATGGTCCTTTTGTTCGATTAATTCCGTCGATATTTATCCAAAATGTCCATTTATTTGGCACGTTTGATCCAGAAAAACCACAGCTGTGATCGATGATCTGTGTTCAATACAGGAAGAAAACAAACTGACGCTACCTTTCTGATCACGCGTCTAACAGTACACTTCAAGTGACCCTTGTTCAAGATGGCCGGACTTCTTCATTACACAAATTAATAACCTCAACCAATTTCTAAAGACTGTTGACATCCAGTGGAAGCGATAGGAACTGCAAGAAGGCCCCTTATAAATCTGTATTCCCAATGAAACCCATTGAAAAGAGAGTGACCTCAAAAAAAGAAACATTTGAATGGTTTGTCCTCTGGGTTTCGCCTGCTAAATAAGTTATGTTATACTCACAGACACGACTCAAACAGTTTTAGAAACGTCAGAGTGTTTGCGATCCAAATCTACTAATCATATGCATATCTTATCTTCTGGGCATGAGTAGCGGGCAGTTGAATATGGGCATGCATTTCATCTGGACATGAAAATACTGGCCTGTCACCAAGAAGTTAACACTATCAACAAGGAAGGTCCAACAGGCCCTAGTTTTGTTGCACCGAGATTACTGTCAAGTTGTGTGGTCAGGTGCCACAAAGAGGGACATAGCAAAGATTGTACACGGAGAGCAAACATTGATAATATTTTTTCTTTATTTAACTAGGCAAGTGAGTTAAGAACAAATTCTTATTGTTATGCAGGTGAATGAGGACCCAAAAGCGACTTGGCGAAAACAGAGTCTTTAATCCAGTTAAAGGAAATAGCAATACTCCTAGACAAATCGGAGCGGTAAATAAAGCATAAAAAACAATTCCACTCGTAATCACGAGAACTGACTGGAGACTCGATAATAAACTGCAGGTTGCCTCGGGAAGGCACTTGACCGTAGCAGACTCAGACACCTGCTCACCACGCAGCATCTGAGGGAAACACGACACGACAGGGCGATACAAAGACACAGCACGGTGAACAATATACAAGGATCCGACAGGGCAGAAACGGAAAACAAGGGGAGAAATAGGGACTCTAATCAGGGGAAAAGATAGGGAACAGGTGTGGGAAGACTAAATGATTGATTAGGGGAATAGGAACAGCTGGGAGCAGGAACGGAACGATAGAGAGAAGAGAGAGAGGGAGGGAGAGAGAAAAAGGGGAACGAACCTAAAAAGACCAGCAGGGGGAAAACGAACAGAAGGAAAAGCAAAATGACAAGACAATATAAGACAAAACATGACACTTATTTTCAATGACGGCTTAGGAACATTGGTTGTTCAGGGGCAGAAACGACAGGATTTTACCTTGCCAGCTTGGTGATTTGAACTTGCAACCTTTCGGTTACTAGTCCAACCCTCTCACCACTAGGCTACCCTGCTGCGCCATATGTATGTCAATCTCTCATGGCTCAAAGTAGAGGAGAGGTTGACTTCATCACTACTTGTTTTTCTAAGAAGTATCGACATGCTGAATGCACTGAGCTGTCTGTTTAAACTACTAGCACCCAGCTCAGACATCCATGGCTACCCCACAAGATATGCAACCAGATGTCTCTTCATAGTCCCCAAGTCCAGAACAGACTATGGGAGGCACACAGTACACCATAGAGCCATGGCTACATGGAACTCTATTCCACATCAAGTAGATGATGCAAGCAGTAGAATGAGATTATAAAACGGATAAAAAAATCCCCGTTATGGACCAGCGGGGACTGTGAAGAGACACACACACACAGGCACAGACACACGCATACACATGCACATGCTAACATACGTACTCTACACACACGTACACATGGATTTTGTATTGTAGATGTGTGGTAGTAGAGTAGTGGCCTGAGGGAACACACTTAATGTGTTGTGTAAAGTGTTATGAAATGTCTTGTAATATTTTTGTTGTGTATAACTGCCTTAATGCTGTTGGACCCCAGGAAGAGGAGCTGCTGCCTGCGTAGCAGCTAACGGGGATCCTTAACAAATACAAATACAAATCGATCCTTAATAAATACAAATCCAAATCCACATAGACAGGGCTGTAGTGGAGTGGGTCGAGAACTTCAAGTTCCACATCACTAAGGAATTAACATGGTCCACACACACCAACACAGTCGTAAAGAAGGCATGACAACATCATCCCCTTCAGGAGACTGACAAGATTTGGCATGGGCCCTCAGATCCTTAAAAGGTTCTACAGCTGTACCACTGGCTGCATCAGTGCTTGGTATGGCAACTGCTTGGCATCCGACCGCAAGGCACTACAGAGGGTACATCACTGGGGCCGAGCTCCCTGTCATCCAGAACCTCTATACCAGGCGGTGTCAGAGGAAGGCCCTAAATTGTCAAAGACTCAAGCCACGCAAGGCATAGCCTGTTCTCCCTGCTACTGCACTGCATGCTGTACCGGTGCACAAAGGCTGAAACCGACAGTAACCTGAACAGCTTCTATCCCCAAGCCATAAGACTACTAAATAGTTCATCAAATAGCTACCTGGACTATCTGCGTTGACCCTCTTTGCACTAGCTCTTTTGACTGATCACATATGCTGCTGCTACTGTTTATTGTCTATCCTGTTGCCTAGTCATATCTACCTCAATTACCCCTGCACATCGACTGGGTACTGGTACCCCGTTTATCTAGCCAGGTCCTGTAAGCAAGCATGTACCTCTTAGTCTACACCTGTTGCTTACGAAGCATATGAAATAAAATTGTATTGGATTTACACTGTCCACTGTCCTGTCCGCTACTATGCAGAGTGTCTGAAAACGTTGGTCAGACTGGTCTCTGGAACACAATGACCTGGCCTGAAAATAAAGAACTTAAATAAAGAACTTGAATTGGAGGAAGGAGAGTGGCACCGAGACAGGAAGTCAATCAGACCAGAGGAAATGTGCTGCAGAGTTCTTCTCACTCCTGACACTCACAGAGGCTGCGCCCCGAATGGCATCCTATTCCCTATGTAGTGCATTACTTTGACCAGGGCCCATAGGGCTCTGATCAAAAGTAGTGCACTATACAGGGAATAGGATGCAATTCGGACACAGCCAGAGGCTTCCAGGGGGAAACACTGGTTCTGGAATATAGTAACCTTTTCACACTTCTGAGCTTAGACAAGCCTCTACTGTCCTTCTCACCTTCCTGATGTCTGTAATTCTGTTGACCTGGTTACTAAATGTTACACATGGATGTAGTGATGCTGTTTGAGAAATGTAATCATTCAGACCTGCTCTACAGCTCTGAACTATTGGCCTTTTCAATGATCCAGGAAATATTTCATGTGAAAAAAGCTGAATCTGAGATGATATGATTCTCCATCTCTCTCTACATACACACACACACACGCGCACACCCACACACACTTGTTTTACTATCCTTGTGAGGATCAAACAATTGATTCCCATTCAAAAACTTATTTTCCCTAACCCTTAATCATGAACCCTTAACCTAACGCTAACCGTAACATTAACCCTAACCCTAACCCTAACCGTAACCGTAACCCTAACTCCTAACCCTAACCCTAACCCTAAACCTCAATTCTAACCCTAACTCCTAAACCTAAACCTAACCCTAACCCTAACACTAAACCTCAATTCTAACCCTAACTCCTAAACCTAACCCTAACCCTAACCCTAACCCTAACCCTAACCCTAACCCTAACTCCTAACTCCTAACTCCAACCCTAACCCTAACCCTAACCCTAAACCTAACTCCTAACCCTAACACTAAACCTCAATTCTAACCCTAACACTAAACCTCAATTCTAACCCTAACTCCTAACCCCTAACTCCTAACCCCTAACCCCTAACTCCTAACTCCTAACTCCTAACTCCTAACTCCTAACTCCTAACCCTAAACCTAAACCTAACCCCTAACCCTAAAATTGCCTTTTTCCTTGTGGGGACCGTCGAAATGTCCCCGCTTGTCCAAATGTTTTCCTTCATTTACTATCCTTGTGAGGATTTCTGGTCCCCACAAGGATTGTAAAACCAAAAACACACACAAACAGAGAGAGAGACCGGTAACTGGTGGTGGTTGCTGTTGACACTGGATGGCTCTGTCTGTCTGAGTCTGTACCTGGGTCCTCACTGAAATACCAGATGTGTGTGTGTGTGTGTGTGTGTGTGTGTGTGTGTGTGTGTGTGTGTGTGTGTGTGTGTGTGTGTGTGTGTGTGTGTGTGTGTGTGTGTGTGTGTGTGTGTGTGTGTGTGTGTGTGTGTGTGTGTGTGTGTGTGTGTGTGTGTGTGTGTGTGTGTGTACATGTGTGTGTGTGTGTGTGTACATATGTGTCTGTGCAGGCTTGCGCATGCATGTCTGTGTGTGTTTGAGCGTGAAGGTTAGGCTCTTCAATGAAGGAAAAACCTTTTGTTGTCAAACAAACAAACATCTTTGAAACAAACATTTTCTGCCGTGGCACCTGACACCTGTGCGTGTGCGTGTGCATGTGTATGTGTGTGTGTGTGTGCGTGTCGCAGCGACTACCTGGCGCCGTCGACATGTCGCTCCCATCACCCAGACTGTGAGGATGGCAGATAGGCAGAAGTTTCACTGACACACACACACACACACACACACACACACACACACACACACACACACACACACACACACACACACACACACACACACACACACACACACACACACACACACACACACACACACACACACACACACACAAACACACTGGGATATATCACTGACAGAGCTTTACAGCAAACAGTACCAGAGTACAAATGAGGTCAAATCCTCCAGTCTGAATTCACAGGAGGTTCTGTGGTCAGAGGGATAATGTGTAACTTCTAGAAGTATTATTCATATTTCTAAACAATAAAAGGACCAGTATCATAAAGACATGAGGGTAGCAACAGGGCTAACTCTATGTTGCAGATATGAGCAGGTATTTACTTAAAAGGTACGTAGAGTACATCACTGGGTCCGAGCTCCCTGCCACCCAGAACCTCTATACCAGGTGGTGTCAGAGGAAGGTCCTAAAAATTGTCGGCGACTCCAGCCACCCTGGTCATAGACATTTCTCTCTGCTACCGCACGGCAGGCGGTACCGATGCAAGGCTGGAAAGTTTGAAGTACTTTAATGTCATCAAATATGTGCCAAATATTTTTGCCGTACAGTATGTGATTGATTCAGCTTAGTTTGCACATTTACGTCTATTCCAATGGTTCCACGTGCAGCTCTAGTGCTTGGAAGTGTTTGAGGTGTGTATTTACCCCAGGTCTGGAGATCTGCTAATCACAGTTTGAGTGACGGCAGCTAGCTGTCTGTCTGACAGGTCACGAGCGCTGACGCCACCTCACAGACCTCACCAACAAGTCACACTCCAGATATTAATAGCAATGATGACAACAAGTATAGGATGACCCACCCTGGAGCACAACACAGCAACCGATAAACTCAATACATTTTCTGCAGGGAAATATCTGGCACGTGTCTAAGCCTGCAATAACATACCAACAGACAGACAGTATGTGTCTGGCAATGGTTCATTTGCATTTGTTGTTAGAAAGTCACAGCATGTTTTATTTCCAACACATCTTTATGTCCACAAAAAGATTTAAGTGCATATTTTAATATTGACTTTTCTATTTTAGCTACTAATGCAGCTCCACATACATTCCCTGATGCTGGCTGATGGGAGGGAAAGTTCCAAAGGATGGGAAAACCAGTGGTATTTATACGGCTGACTGTTGATGATTCTATTTGGATCAACAACTCAGAGTTCGTGCAGGCGTGCATGGCGGTGTGGCCGTGGGTGCAGTATGCATGTGTGTGCATGTGTGTGTGTGTGCAGTCTGGTAACTGAACCTCTGCTTCTTCTTCTTCAGAGAGAGAGAGAGAGAGAGAGAGAGAGAGAGAGAGAGAGAGAGAGAGAGAGAGAGAGAGAGAGAGAGAGAGAGAGAGAGAGAGAGAGAGCTCACTTGAAATGTAGATCTATCATCTACTGTACCCACATGGCCAACATACAGTAGCTGTCTATATGTCCTTCTGAAGTAAGGGGAAACCCTGGTTGGGCACATGAAGATCAGTAGCTGTCTATATGTCCTTCTGAAGTAAGGGGAAACCCTGGTTGGGCACATGAAGATCAGTAGCTGTCTATATGTCCTTCTGAAGTAAGGGGAAACCCTGGTTGGGCACATGAAGATCAGTAGCTGTCTATATGTCCTTCTGAAGTAAGGGGAAACCCTGGTTGGGCACATGAAGATCAGTAGCTGTCTATATGTCCTTCTGAAGTAAGGGGAAACCCTGGTTGGGCACATGAAGATCAGTAGCTGTCTATATGTCCTTCTGAAGTAAGGGGAAACCCTGGTTGGGCACATGAAGATCAGTAGCTGTCTATATGTCCTTCTGAAGTAAGGGGAAACCCTGGTTGGGCACATGAAGATCAGTAGCTGTCTATATGTCCTTCTGAAGTAAGGGGAAACCCTGGTTGGGCACATGAAGATCAGTAGCTGTCTATATGTCCTTCTGAAGTAAGGGGAAACCCTGGTTGGGCACATGAAGATCAGTAGCGGTAAAGAAAAGGTACATCAGGTCTGAAGGCTTGTATATAATGTTTTTATTTATTCAAAACATTTATTTTTGTATTTTACCTCTCTATGACCTGTGCAACATGAATTCTCCTCCACCTGGTTGTGTAAATTCCCCTCTCTTCCCCCTGTGTTTTCATCTCATCAGCTGTTTCTCAGCAGGAGGGCCAAAGCGAAGGAAAATCTATATATCCCCCCCCTCCCCCTCTCTCTCTCTCTCTCTCTCTCTCTCTCTCTCTCTCTCACACACACACACTCTTTCTTTCAGAGACGTTTGGGCAGAGGCAGAGGTACGAGGTCAAATCTGAGAAAGAAAGAGTAGTACAGTACATACTGATACAACACAGACATGTGCTCTATCCCCTGTTGTCTCATCTTCTCCTGACCAGTAATGGATACCAAAACAAAACCATAGCAAAACAAAGGAGGTTCTGTTGTTTTGGGAAAAGCCAAACATCCACAAAGATATGGAAAAATATAGAAATAACGGGCACCCATGCAATCAGACTGAGCAAACAAGACAAACTCTCCCCTGCTTCTTCTTCTTCAGAGAGAGAGAGAGAGAGAGAGAGAGAGAGAGAGAGAGAGAGAGAGAGAGAGAGAGAGAGAGAGAGAGAGAGAGAGAGAGAGAGAGAGAGAGAGATATGAAGCAGGTGATGTGATTTGTATAGTCAGCAGTGGTGGAAAAGTACCCAATTGTCAAACTTCTTTAAAAGTAAAGATATGACACAAGTGCAAGTCACCCAGCAAAATAATACTTGAGTTAAAGTCTAAAGGTATGTGGTTTTAAATATTCTTCAATTATTTCACATTCCTTATATTAAGCAAACCACATGGCATGACTATGTTGTTGATTATTTATTTACATTTTACTTACAGATAGCCAGAGGCACACTACAACACTCAAACATAATGTTACTTACAGATAGCCAGAGGCACACTACAACACTCAAACATAATGTTACTTACAGATAGCCAGAGGCACACTACAACACTCAAACATAATGTTACTTACAGATAGCCAGAGGCACACTACAACACTCAAACATAATGTTACTTACAGATAGCCAGAGGCACACTACAACACTCAAACATAATGTTACTTACAGATAGCCAGAGGCACACTACAACACTCAAACATAATGTTACTTACAGATAGCCAGAGGCACACTACAACACTCAAACATAATGTTACTTACAGATAGCCAGAGGCACACTACAACACTCAAACATAATGTTACATAATGTTTACAGATAGCCAGAGGCACACTACAACACTCAAACATAATGTTACTTACAGTTAGCCAGAGGCACACTACAACACTCAAACATAATGTTACTTACAGTTAGCCAGAGGCACACTACAACACTCAAACATAATGTTACTTACAGATAGCCAGAGGCACACTACAACACTCAAACATAATGTTACGTACAGATAGCCAGAGGCACACTACAACACTCAAACATAATGTTACTTACAGATAGCCAGAGGCACACTACAACACTCAAACATAATGTTACTTACAGATAGCCAGAGGCACACTACAACACTCAAACATAATGTTACTTACAGATAGCCAGAGGCACACTACAACACTCAAACATAATGTTACTTACAGATAGCCAGAGGCACACTACAACACTCAAACATAATGTTACTTACAGATAGCCAGAGGCACACTACAACACTCAAACATAATGTTACGTACAGATAGCCAGAGGCACACTACAACACTCAAACATAATGTTACGTACAGATAGCCAGAGGCACACTACAACACTCAAACATAATGTTACTTACAGATAGCCAGAGGCACACTACAACACTCAAACATAATGTTACTTACAGATAGCCAGAGGCACACTACAACACTCAAACATAATGTTACTTACAGATAGCCAGAGGCACACTACAACACTCAAACATAATGTTACTTACAGATAGCCAGAGGCACACTACAACACTCAAACATAATGTTACTTACAGATAGCCAGAGGCACACTACAACACTCAAACATAATGTTACTTACAGATAGCCAGAGGCACACTACAACACTCAAACATAATGTTACTTACAGATAGCCAGAGGCACACTACAACACTCAAACATAATGTTACTTACAGATAGCCAGAGGCACACTACAACACTCAAACATAATGTTACTTACAGATAGCCAGAGGCACACTACAACACTCAAACATAATGTTACGTACAGATAGCCAGAGGCACACTACAACACTCAAACATAATGTTACTTACAGATAGCCAGAGGCACACTACAACACTCAAACATAATGTTACTTACAGATAGCCAGAGGCACACTACAACACTCAAACATAATGTTACTTACAGATAGCCAGAGGCACACTACAACACTCAAACATAATGTTACTTACAGATAGCCAGAGGCACACTACAACACTCAAACATAATGTTACTTACAGATAGCCAGAGGCACACTACAACACTCAAACATAATGTTACTTACAGATAGCCAGAGGCACACTACAACACTCAAACATAATGTTACTTACAGATAGCCAGAGGCACACTACAACACTCAAACATAATGTTACTTACAGATAGCCAGAGGCACACTACAACACTCAAACATAATGTTACGTACAGATAGCCAGAGGCACACTACAACACTCAAACATAATGTTACTTACAGATAGCCAGAGGCACACTACAACACTCAAACATAATGTTACTTACAGATACAGATAGCCAGAGGCACACTACAACACTCAAACATAATGTTACGTACAGATAGCCAGAGGCACACTACAACACTCAAACATAATGTTACTTACAGATAGCCAGAGGCACACTACAACACTCAAACATAATGTTACTTACAGATAGCCAGAGGCACACTACAACACTCAAACATAATGTTACTTACAGATAGCCAGAGGCACACTACAACACTCAAACATAATGTTACTTACAGATAGCCAGAGGCACACTACAACACTCAAACATAATGTTACTTACAGATAGCCAGAGGCACACTACAACACTCAAACATAATGTTACTTACAGATAGCCAGAGGCACACTACAACACTCAAACATAATGTTACTTACAGATAGCCAGAGGCACACTACAACACTCAAACATAATGTTACTTACAGATAGCCAGAGGCACACTACAACACTCAAACATAATGTTACTACAGATACAGATAGCCAGAGGCACACTACAACACTCAAACATAATGTTACTTACAGATAGCCAGAGGCACACTACAACACTCAAACATAATGTTACTTACAGATAGCCAGAGGCACACTACAACACTCAAACATAATGTTACGTACAGATAGCCAGAGGCACACTACAACACTCAAACATAATGTTACTTACAGATAGCCAGAGGCACACTACAACACTCAAACATAATGTTACTTACAGATAGCCAGAGGCACACTACAACACTCAAACATAATGTTACGTACAGATAGCCAGAGGCACACTACAACACTCAAACATAATGTTACTTACAGATAGCCAGAGGCACACTACAACACTCAAACATAATGTTACGTACAGATAGCCAGAGGCACACTACAACACTCAAACATAATGTTACTTACAGATAGCCAGAGGCACACTACAACACTCAAACATAATGTTACTTACAGATAGCCAGAGGCACACTACAACACTCAAACATAATGTTACGTACAGATAGCCAGAGGCACACTACAACACTCAAACATAATGTTACTTACAGATAGCCAGAGGCACACTACAACACTCAAACATAATGTTACTTACAGATAGCCAGAGGCACACTACAACACTCAAACATAATGTTACGTACAGATAGCCAGAGGCACACTACAACACTCAAACATAATGTTACTTACAGATAGCAAACAGAGATAGCACACTACAACACTCAAACATAATGTTACTTACAGATAGCCAGAGGCACACTACAACACTCAAACATAATGTTACTTACAGATAGCCAGAGGCACACTACAACACTCAAACATAATGTTACTTACAGATAGCCAGAGGCACACTACAACACTCAAACATAATGTTACTTACAGATAGCCAGAGGCACACTACAACACTCAAACATAATGTTACTTACAGATAGCCAGAGGCACACTACAACACTCAAACATAATGTTACTTACAGATAGCCAGAGGCACACTACAACACTCAAACATAATGTTACTTACAGATAGCCAGAGGCACACTACAACACTCAAACATAATGTTACTTACAGATAGCCAGAGGCACACTACAACACTCAAACATAATGTTACTTACAGATAGCCAGAGGCACACTACAACACTCAAACATAATGTTACTTACAGATAGCCAGAGGCACACTACAACACTCAAACATAATGTTACTTACAGATAGCCAGAGGCACACTACAACACTCAAACATAATGTTACTTACAGATAGCCAGAGGCACACTACAACACTCAAACATAATGTTACTTACAGATAGCCAGAGGCACACTACAACACTCAAACATAATGTTACTTACAGATAGCCAGAGGCACACTACAACACTCAAACATAATGTTACTTACAGATAGCCAGAGGCACACTACAACACTCAAACATAATGTTACTTACAGATAGCCAGAGGCACACTACAACACTCAAACATAATGTTACTTACAGATAGCCAGAGGCACACTACAACACTCAAACATAATGTTACTTACAGATAGCCAGAGGCACACTACAACACTCAAACATAATGTTACTTACAGATAGCCAGAGGCACACTACAACACTCAAACATAATGTTACTTACAGATAGCCAGAGGCACAACATCAAACATAATGTTACTTACAGATAGCCAGAGGCACACTACAACACTCAAACATAATGTTACTTACAGTTAGCCAGAGGCACACTACAACACTCAAACATAATGTTACTTACAGATAGCCAGAGGCACACTACAACACTCAAACATAATGTTACTTACAGATAGCCAGAGGCACACTACAACACTCAAACATAATGTTACGTACAGATAGCCAGAGGCACACTACAACACTCAAACATAATGTTACTTACAGATAGCCAGAGGCACACTACAACACTCAAACATAATGTTACTTACAGATAGCCAGAGGCACACTACAACACTCAAACATAATGTTACTTACAGATAGCCAGAGGCACACTACAACACTCAATCATAATTTTTAAACAAAGTATTTGTGTTTAGTGGGTCCGCCACATCAGATCAGAGAACTAATAATACATATTGCTCTATTCAGACAATCATAATGCTTAGGACTTCAAGTCACATACCATATCATACCTTATCATACCATATCATGCCATATCATACCATATCATACCATATCATACCATATCATACCTTATCATGCCATATCATACCATATCATACCTTATCATACCATATCATGCCATATCATACCATATCATACCTTATCATACCTTATCATGCCATATCATACCATATCATACCATGTCATACCATATCATACCTTATCATACCATATCATGCCATCATACCATATCATACCATATCCTGCCATATCATACCATATCATACCTTATCATGCCATATCATACCATATCATACCATATCATACCATATCATACCATATCATACCTTATCATGCCATATCATACCATATCATACCTTATCATGCCATATCATACCATATCATACCATATCATGCCATATCATACCATATCATACCATATCATACCATATCATACCTTATCATGCCATATCATACCATATCATACCATATCATACCATATCATACCTTATCATGCCATATCATACCATATCATACCATATCATGCCATATCATACTATATCATACCGTATCATGCCATATCATACCATATTACATTTACATTTAAGTCATTTAGCAGACGCTCTTATCCAGAGCAACTTACAAATTGGTGCATTCACCTTATGACATCCAGTGGAACAGTCACTTTACGATAGTGCATCTAAATCTTAAAGGGGGGGGGGGAATACTTATCCTATCCTAGGTATTTCTTAAAGAGGTGGGGTTTCAGGTGTCTCCGGAAGGTGGTGATTGACTCCACTGTCCTGGCGTCGTGAGGGAGTTTGTTCCACCATTGGGGGGCCAGAGCAGCGAACAGTTTTGACTGGGCTGAGCGGGAGCTGTACTTCCTCAGTGGTAGGGAGGCGAGCAGGCCAGAGGTGGATGAACGCAGTGCCCTTGTTTGGGTGTAGGGCCTGATCAGAGCCTGGAGGTACTGAGGTGCCGTTCCCCTCACAGCTCCGTAGGCAAGCACCATGGTCTTGTAGCGGATGCGAGCTTCAACTGGAAGCCAGTGGAGAGAACAGAGGAGCGGGGTGACGTGAGAGAACTTGGGAAGGTTGAACACCAGACGGGCTGCGGCGTTCTGGATGAGTTGAAGGGGTTTAATGGCACAGGCAGGGAGCCCAGCCAACAGCGAGTTGCAGTAATCCAGACGGGAGATGACAAGTGCCTGGATTAGGACCTGCGCCGCTTCCTGTGTGAGGCAGGGTCGTACTCTGCGGATGTTGTAGAGCATGAACCTACAGGAACGGGCCACCGCCTGGATGTTGGTTGAGAACGACAGGGTGTTGTCCAGGATCACACCAAGGTTCTTAGCGCTCTGGGAGGAGGACACAATGGAGTTGTCAACCGTGATGGCGAGATCATGGAACGGGCAGTCCTTCCCCGGGAGGAAGAGCAGCTCCGTCTTGCCGAGGTTCAGCATGAGGTGGTGATCCGTCATCCACACTGATATGTCTGCCAGACATGCATACCATATTGTCTGATGAATGTTGATTATTTATACTGTTAAAGCCAAAAGATGGTTTTTAATGCACCAGTTGGTTTTTAATCTTTGTACAGAATTTCCTGGTTGGTGACGTGGATGTGGGGGAGGGCATTCAGGCAGGTGTGCCCTCTACCCATCTCTATGCTCATGTGGGGACAGAGGGCACTACATAACTCTTTGGCAAGATGTTTATATGGGCAGTTTCGAGGGGGCCTCCTTTCAATCCGGGTCCTTCACCCAGACAGAGCTGAATAGTTGAGCTAGTGATGGGAAACCATGGTGTTCTGTGCCGAAAGACGGTTCATTACTCGGAGCTTCATTATCAGTTCACAATGCACATTAGTGATACCTGCTGGTCAGCAATAAATAGCAGCGTGTGATTATCAGATAGACATTTTTTTCCCTCCACTGCTCAGATCAAAACTGTGGTGCTTTAATAAGTCATTAGCTTTAGTAGCTTATAATCAGTCGGAATGCCAGTTTTACATCATGCTTCCCTTTCTATCCTTCAAGTTGACCATTTTTCAAAAATGGAACATATGGAATTATTTGGGAAACAGTGTTCAAACCCTTTACAATGAAGATCGGTGAAGTTATTTGGATTTTTACTAATTATCTTTGAAAGACAGGGTCCTGAAAAAGAGACGTTTATTTTGTTGCTGAGTTTACTACACTAAATAAAACAAATGATTTGAACAACAGTGCAGAAAGAGTGGTTTCACATAAAACAATGTTCTAAATAGTGTGCCCTCAACAGGATTTGCCTTCATACCCTGAAGTCCCTGAATGTTCCATATTTCCCTACTCTACATGCTAAGCTACCAGTCAGGTGAAACTAACCATATTTGTAAGTATGGTGTCCAATAGAGGTCACTGTTTGAAAGCAGCACCGGTTCACGGCAAAATCGGTGGGATCAAACGAAGCTTCGGACGTCATTAATAATATACTTCTGATAAAAAATAACACACATCAGCACACTGCTTCGGAGTTAGCTGCTTAGCGATTTTGATGCATGCCTCAGATCTCTGGTATCAAACGTAGCATCACTCGTTTGAGCACGACAAACAACTCTCACAAACAGCAACCAGTAGGCGTCATTGAAATACAAACCTTTTACCTTATAGAAAAGAATAAGAAGAGGACTCCTTCACCATTGCTTGTTTTGTGTAGTTGATATCAGCCTCTAATAGCTGTGAAATGCTAACTGTCAAACAGTCATTTTGAGTATATTGATTCGTTACCTTTAGTACTTGTAGTATCAATGGTAGTGTCAAATGTTAATAATTGTTGCACTTTTTGTGCATTCCCTTTATTATGCTTATTAGGCCTGCTTCATGGCTATGCTTTCTACTTCTGTTAGTTTTATATCGTTTGATTGCTTACCATGCTATGATATGCTATGTAGCCATTGATAAATTAGCCTGCTGTTGCACTCCCTTTCTGGCCATTCATTGTTAAGTGCTGCTATATTTATACATTTATATGCTTATTGCATTTGCATATTGTCATTGATTATTGCCATTAACAGCCAATTAATTATATACAGTGGGGCAAAACAAGTATTTAGTCAGCCACCAATTGTGCAAGTTGTCCCACTTAAAAAGATGAGAGAGGCCTGTCATTTTCATCACAGGTACACTTCAACTATGATAGACAAAATGAGAAAGAAAATCCAGAAAATCACATTGTAGGATTTTTTATGAATTTATTTGCAAATTATGGTGGAAAACAAGTATTTGGTCAATAACAAAAGTTTATCTCAATACTTTGTTATATACTCTTTGTTGGCAATGACAGAGGTCAAACATTTTCTGTAAGTCTTCACAAGGTTTTCACACACTTTTGCTGGTATTTTGGCCCATTCCTCCACGCAGATCTCCTCAAGAGCAGTGATGTTTGGGGCTGTTGCTCTTTGGTCTTGGCCATAGTGGAGTTTGGAGTGTGACTGTTTGAGATTGTGGACAGGTGTCTTTTATACTGATAACAAGATCAAACAGGTGCCATTAATACAGGTAACGAGTGGAGGACAGAGGAACCTTTTAAAGAAGAAGTTACAGGTCTGTGAGAGCCAGAAATCGTGTTTGTTTGTAGGTCACCAAATACTTATTTTCCGCCATAATTTGCAAATTAATTCATTAAAAATCCTACATTGTGATTTTCTGGATTTTCTTTTCTAATTTTGTCTGTCATAGTTGAAGTGTACCTATGATGAAAATTACAGGCCTCTCTCGTCTTTTTAAGTGGGAGAACTTGCACAATTGGTGGCTGACTAAATCCTTTTTTGCCATACTGTATGTTATTGCCCGTTATTTGTACCTTTCTGTGTCTCCTTCATCTCCATTACCTGAATCTATATAGACTCTTAAACTGAACTGCATCTCTGCCTCCGCCTGTTCTTTAGCTGTAGTCCCACAGTAGATGGGCTTCACCATAACCCTCACCTGACTGAAGAATATCATGCCGACAGGCTAGGAACCAATGTTTTCGTCAGTGTTTCCCTGTGCACCTTTATTAGGGGAGGACATGCAGGAAATGTAGGAAATGTATAAAAGCACTCCTTGGTCATGTTCAGGTGGAGCTTCGTACTTGGAATGTCCTTTGTGGGTATAGGTTGTATGGCGTCGTTGCTGTTGGTTTATTTCTGTGAGCAACTCTTTTGTGTCCATGCTGGAGTTGTGGTCGATTGTTCTGAATGGTTTGTGTTGAGTTTGACCATCAGTGACTTTATTCATCCCAGTGCTGAAGAAAGGGAAAGTAATTGAACTGAATGATTACTGACCAGCAGTGGTGTAAAGTACTTAAGTACATTTTGGGGATATCTGTACTTTACTTTACTATTTATATACTTTTACTTCACTACATTCCTAAAGAAAATAATGTATTTTTTTAATCCATTAACTTCCATAATACCCAAAAGGACTTGTTACATTTTGAGAGTTTTCTGGTTTGAGGTCCAGGCAGTTTATTGGCAGTGCCCTCCAATAAGGTGACTGTCTTTAAGTAAAGTCATTTGTACTTCTAAAATATCTCTTTATGTACATGCAGTCGTTAATTGTTCTATTCTACCATCGGAAGTGTTGTTTGGCACTGTTTTTGGTCATCTTGTGAACTTGATCAGCTGAATCTCAGTTAAAATACTGTTGTATTTCAGAGCGCTATCTAGTGGAAGTAATATATCTAAGAAGTGATTTTGGTGTTAATGTGTTATGTGTCACAAGAAAACCTAATCGTCTAAGCTTCAATTAAGGTAGCTTTTTCTTTATCCTCCTCTGTATTGTCTTTCATGGGCCTAGAAGCTGTAACATTTACATGTTAGAATTGTAATAGAAATGGTATATTTTTGCTACGGAGATGTCTAGTCCATTGCATTGCTCAGAACAGTTGGCTCGCCCAATAGGTGGCCTGTCATGAACCTGTGTGTCTAATGTTATGTTTGAGGTGTTCCCCTCATTAAACACTAACTGGCATAGTCTGGTAGCTGTGACATTTTAGCACAAAAACACTACAGTGAATACTATTTAGTATTTTATTAGGATCCCCATTAGCTGTTACAAAAGCAGCAGCTACTCTTCCTGGGGTCCACAAACTTGAAACATGACATAATACCAAACATTAATAGACAAGAGCAGCTCAAGGACAGAACTACATCAATAATAAAAAAGGCACACGTAGCCTATATATCAATACATACACACACACTATCTAGGTCAGATAGGGAAGAGGCGCTGTGCCTTGCTGTTTTTTGAAACCAGGTTTGCTGTTCATTTGAGCAATATGAGATGGAACGGAGTTCCGTGCAATAATGGATCTATTTAATACTGTACACTTTCTTGAATTTGTTCTGCATTTGGGGTCTGTGAAAAGACCCCTGGTGGCATGTCTGATGGGGTACGTGTGTGTCAGAGCTGTGTGTAAGTTGACTATGCAAACTATTTGGGATTTTCAACACAATGTTTCTTATAAAAATAAGAAGGGATGCAGTCAGTCTCTACTCAACAGCCAAGAGAGACTGGCAGCATAGTATTTATATCAGCCCTCTGATTCCAATGAAGAGCAAGACATGCCACTCTGTTCTTGGCCAGCTGCAGACTAACCAGGACTTGCTTTTTGGAGTGTGGTGTCAAAAAAGCAGAGCATCTCTTTATTACGGACAGACCTCTCACCATTTTTACAACCATTGAATCTATATGTTTGACCATGACAGTTTACAATCTAAGGCAACACCAAGTAATTTATTCTCCTCAACTTGTTCAATGGCCACACCTTCATTACCAGATTCAGCGGAGGTCTCGAATTTAGGAAATGATTTGTACCAAATACAACGGTCTTAGTTTTAGAGATGTTCAGGACCAGTTCATTTCTGACTACCCATTCTAAAATGGACTGAAACTCTTTGTTAAGGGTTCATTAGCTGTGGTTGCCGATGCGTATATGGTTGAATCATCAGCATACATGGACACATATGCTTTTTTTTATGCCAGTGGCAGGTAATTGGTAAACATAGAAATGAGTAGAGGGCCTTGAGAGCTGACCTGCGGTACACCACAAACATTACATGTTTGATCTAAACTCAACATTTAGCTAGCTACTAAGAAACTTTTCAATACATTTTCAAAACAACAAACTTTCCAAAGCAGCAAACCGAGCTCTCCCTCGTTCTGCGTTCAACATACTATAGTACACTGCAGTCATGTCCCAACAACACTACAGTGAATACCATAGTATACTGCAGTCATGTCCCAACAACCCTACAGTGAATACTATAGTATACTACAGTAAAGTCTGCAAAAACACTACTGTGAATACCATAGTATACTGCAGTCATGTCCCAACAACCCTACAGTGAATACTATAGTATACTACAGTAAAGTCTGCAAAAACACTACTGTGAATACCATAGTATACTACAGTAAAGTCTGCAAAAACACTACAGTGAATACCATAGTATACTGCAGTCATGTCCCAACAACCCTACAGTGAATACTATAGTATACTGCAGTCATGTCCCAACAACACTACAGTGAATACCATAGTATACTGCAGTCATGTCCCAACAACCCTACAGTGAATACTATAGTATACTACAGTAAAGTCTGCAAAAACACTACTGTGAATACTACACTATACTACAGTAAAGTCTGCATAGTATACTGCAAAACAACTACAGTGAATACCATAGTATACTGCAGTCATGTCCCAACAACCCTACAGTGAATACTATAGTATACTACAGTAAAGTCTGCAAAAACACTACTGTGAATGCCATAGTATACTACAGTAAAGTCTGCAAAAACACTACAGTGAATACCATAGTATACTGCAGTCATGTCCCAACAACCCTACAGTGAATACTATAGTATACTACAGTAAAGTCTGCAAAAACACTACTGTGAATACCATAGTATACTGCAGTCATGTCCCAACAACCCTACAGTGAATACTATAGTATACTACAGTAAAGTCTGCAAAAACACTACTGTGAATACCATAGTATACTACAGTAAAGTCTGCAAAAAGACTACTGTGAATACCATAGTATACTACAGTAAAGTCTGCAAAAACACTACAGTGAATACCATAGTATACTGCAGTCATGTCCCAACAACCCTACAGTGAATCAAATAAAATAAAATCAAATCAAATCAAATTTTATTTGTCACATACACATGGTTAGCAGATGTTAATGCGAGTGTAGCGAAATGCTTGTGCTTCTAGTTCCGACAATGCAGTGATAACCAACAAGTAATCTAACTAACAATTCCAAAACTACTGTCTTATACACAGTGTAAGGGGATAAGGAACATGTACATAAGCATATATGAATGAGTGATGGTACAGAGCAGCATACAGTAGATGGTATCGAGTACAGTATATACATATGAGATGAGTGTGTAGACAAAGTAAACAAAGTGGCATAGTTAAAGTGGCTAGTGATACATGTGTTACATAAGGATGCAGTCGATGATGTAGAGTACAGTATATACATATGCATATGAGATGAATAATGTAGGGTAAGTAACATTATATAAGGTAGCATTGTTTAAAGTGGCTAGTGATATATTTACATCATTTCCCATCAATTCCCATTATTAAAATGGCTGGAGTTGGGTCAGTGTCAATGACAGTGTGTTGGCAGCAGCCACTCAGTGTTAGTGGTGGCTGTTTAACAGTCTGATGGCCTTGAGATAGAAGCTGTTTTTCAGTCTCTCGGTCCCAGCTTTGATGCACCTGTACTGACCTCGCCTTCTGGATGATAGCGGGGTGAACAGGCAGTGGTTCGGGTGGTTGATGTCCTTGATGATCTTTATGGCCTTCCTGTAACAACGGGTGGCCATAAGTGAATACTATAGTATACTGCAGTCATGTCCCAACAACACTACAGTGAATACCATAGTATACTGCAGTCATGTCCCAACAACCCTACAGTGAATACTATAGTATACTACAGTAAAGTCTGCAAAAACACTACTGTGAATACTACACTATACTACAGTCATGTGCGCAAAACACTACAGTGAATACCATAGTATACTGCAGTCATGTCCCAACAACCCTACAGTGAATACTATAGTATACTACAGTAAAGTCTGCAAAAACACTACTGTGAATACCATAGTATACTGCAGTCATGTCCCAACAACCCTACAGTGAATACTATAGTATACTACAGTAAAGTCTGCAAAAACACTACTGTGAATGCCATAGTATACTACAGTAAAGTCTGCAAAAACACTACAGTGAATACCATAGTATACTGCAGTCATGTCCCAACAACCCTACAGTGAATACTATAGTATACTACAGTAAAGTCTGCAAAAACACTACTGTGAATACCATAGTATACTGCAGTCATGTCCCAACAACCCTACAGTGAATACTATAGTATACTACAGTAAAGTCTGCAAAAACACTACTGTGAATGCCATAGTATACTACAGTAAAGTCTGCAAAAACACTACAGTGAATACCATAGTATACTGCAGTCATGTCCCAACAACCCTACAGTGAATACTATAGTATACTACAGTAAAGTCTGCAAAAACACTACTGTGAATACCATAGTATACTGCAGTCATGTCCCAACAACCCTACAGTGAATACTATAGTATACTACAGTAAAGTCTGCAAAAACACTACTGTGAATACTACACTATACTACAGTCATGTGAGCAAAACACTACAGTGAATACCATAGTAAACTACAGTAAAGTCCACAAAACACTACAGTGAATACTACAGTAAAGTCTGAAAAAACACTACAGTGATTACTATAGTATATAAATATAGTAATAGTAAAGTATTTAGACCATAGAATTTGTTCATGTGGGTTAGCTGTAAATGTGTAAATATATTTGAATTAAGACAACAATGGACATAAATGTAAAACTTTTTTTTGAAAGGCTCCCGAGTGGAGCAACGGTCTAAAGCACTGCATTTCAGTGCGAGAGGCATCACTACAGACCCTAGTTTGATCACGGACTGTATCACAACCGGACGTGATCGGGAGTCCCATACCGTGGCGCACAATTGGCCAAGCGTCGTCCGGGTTAGGGGAGGTTTTGGCTGGGGTAGGCCTTCATTGTAAATAAAAATGTGTTCTTAACTGACTTGCCTAGTTAAATAAAGGTTAATATATATATATATATATATATATATATATATATATTTCTTCAATCAAACAAGGGATGCAGTGTTAAGTATAGAATTCAAAAGTATACTACAAAATTCTATAGTAAGCACGACATGATCGAGGGGGAAACTCAGAGGAAGTCCCCTGCATGAGCAAGTTCAAATCAAAATGTCATTGACGAAGCTAGAAGTAACTAGCTAGCAGTCCAATTGAGCAAAACGTTCTAAAGTAAGCACTACGTGATCAAGGGATACTACAGTGTGTAGTGTAGTATTCTACACAGTATACTACAACATTCAAGGGAAGCATTACATGATCAACGGATACTACAGAGTGTGGAAGTATTTTTTACTTAGTCACTACTTTACACCGCTGACAGTCCTTTGCTAACGTATTCAGCAGCCCTGGCAGGAGGGAGGGAGAGAGATAATCATAGAGGGAGCATACTTACCATAATGGTGACACTCCCCTTGTTTGGCCACACTGTGCAGACCTGATAAACACGTTGCAACTATAACACAGTACTCTGCTCTAGATAATCTGGGTCCAGACCCTACAAGGTTCAACTGCTTATCAAACATTTCACATTATTTATTTATTGATCATAGTCTGCGTCATCGCATGTTTATTTCATGTATTTTTGTCTTTCATTCACGCCAATGGAAACAAAATAGACCATATATAATTACACATGTAAGAGTATGTTAATGACATGTTACGCAACTTAACTGAATTGAGGTCAGTTCACATGTGTCTCTAACTCTGACACAGTTTAGATTTCAAGACAAGCTATAACAAACCAAACCCCAAATCTGTTTGGTCAGAAACATGATCTATCTGCTGTCAATTTAGCACAGTCTGTATGATCGTAGTGATGAGAGCCATGCACAGACTGAAGGGAATAAAAAACACAAAACGTACCCTACAACCTGGCTCACTGTAACCCAGTCTTGTTTCCCAGTTGGACTCGACAGCTAGCTACGTGATTACACATTCATTTAAAGCCTGAGAGCACACTGTGTGGAATTAAATGTGGTTTTGTGAAGTATGATTTTAAGCTGAATGTGGAACACACACACATCACACTCTATGTAGGGGATGGCGTGTGGTGTTAGTTGGGCGTGGGTGGCCATGGAAGTGTATCTCTCTAATCACAAAGTGAGAATGTTAACACAGAATTGTAGGGGGAGCTTGATGTAAGAGAATGAGGGGAGCTGTGGCCTGGCCAGAATGTGTTTACACTGAGAAAAAGAGAAAGAAAGAGACTGAGAGAGACAGGGAGAGCGAGGGCTAGTGCGAGAGGAGGACTGAGAGAGAAAAACACTGAGAGATAGGGAGAGCGAGAGAAAGGGTAAACAACAGCGAGAACAAGAGAGAGAAAGAGAAAGAAAAGAGAGAAAGAGTTAACAGAGAAAAGAGAGAGAGGGAGGTATAGAGAGAGAGGCAGGGAGAGAGATAGGAAGAACGAGAGCAAGAGAGACAGCGAGAGAGACAGGGAGAAAGAGAGGCAGGGAGAGAAAGGGTAAGGGAGAGAGAGGAGTGTGAGAGAGGGGAGAGAGAGAAGCGAGAGAGAGGAGCAAGAGAGACAGGGAGAGAGAGAGATTTAGAGAGAGAGAGAGAGAAATACACAAAGAGAAAGAAGAGAAAAATAAAGGAAAGTGTTAAAAGAGGGGGAGAAAGAGACACAGGGATAGTGAGAGAGAGCAGGAGAAGAAGAGAGAGAGATATGGAGAGTGATAGAGTGAGAAAACCAGAGCGAGCGAGAGAGCGAGAGAAAGAGAGAGAGAGGATCAAGAGAGAGAGAGAGGAGCAAGAGAGAGAGAGAGGAGCAATAGAGAGAGAGAAAGAAAAAGAGAGAGGCCAGCCAGATAGGTCCGGTCCGGCCAGCCAGCCAGATAGGACCAGTCAGGCGTCTTGAGATGACGTTGCCAGTCTCAAAATAGTCTGAATTAATTGAAGATAAAACCAGAAATCTGTCATTAATTTTGAGGTTTTTGGCAAGGAGATTGATTCCATTCCAGGCATTACAATTAGCCCGTTCTTCTATAGCTCCTCCTATCAGCCTCCTCTGTTCCCAACCCACTGCGTTGTCCAAGGCCCAGTAAAAACAACTCTGTTTATACTGTTCTCAATGGTGCAGGCCACTGTGCAGGCCTTGGTCACACCCGGCACATGTAGCCTAGCCTACATCACTGGTGATCTGTGGGGTAGCAAGCGAGGAGAGTGATCAGACAGGCCTATCTTGGGAACATTACCAGTAGCATATATGCACACCTTTTGTGGCACAGAAAGAAAGTAAAATGGATAAACTATTTAATGATTGAATCCCTCTTGCCACGACACTATATTTCTATTTTGAGTTAAGGTGGACCCTGTGACTCAGACTTGAACACTTGGACCAGGACTCGAGCCCGGGGGTCTTCAGCCTTAGGGACTCGTAACTCAACTCACCATTGGTGACTCCAACTTGGACTCTGACTCGAGAACAGGGGACTTGGGACTCGATTCGGACTCAAGATTTAGTGACTCGACCACATCACTTGTCAAAGCAGTCATGCGTCTGTGGTGGAACGTTGTTAACAATGGGCATGATGTGACTGAGTGATGGACGTACAATCTTTGCCAATACTTTGAGACACCATCTGGTGTTACGTTCCCCAGCAACAACAAAACAATTGTTGCTCAAATAAAAAGGGGAATTAACAAATAGTCACTGACAACACCTAAAAGAAACAGGTTGGAGTTTTAGGAGGGGTTCGGAAGGACACTCATGGGGACGTCCACGGAAAGTTGACTAGCAACAACAGCTGGGACCTAAAAGACACCCACCATGAGCGCCCACTAAATGTGCAAACGAAGAGGCAAACAAAAGAAAAAGACACCAAACTTGAAGACAGGAAGCAAGGTGAAACACCTTCCCTCTCTCTAATAGACTGACTAACGAGGTGACACCAATCTGTGCGCCACCACGTGCCAACGTCCGACCTCTAAATATAACATGGAAAACCTGTCTGTAACACTGGTGAGTGTGTTACTCTCAAGCCTGTGTGTCTGTTTTTTTTTAAATGTAATGTGTAATTGCTGTATAGGCTGTGTAGGAATTTACATGGCAAGATAATTGTTATATATTCTTATATACAGTATGTTTGTCATATTTCTGCTGTTGGCAATAGGACGTTATGCAGAAAAATATATTGGTAGGACAAGGCTATGTATGTTTGAGCACATGGACATCAGTGGTATATGTTTAGTACTGGTTAATGAGGCTATACAAATGTGATGTGACTAAAATGAAAGGACATTCAGTTAACTAAAATGGCCCACCGTTTTCATCATTTTGACAAGAACTAGACGAAAGTATTATTCAAATGACAAAAATGTGACTAATACTTAATGATATTTTAGTCAAAGTGACTAAGACCAATCAAATATCAAAAAAGAGTGCCAAAATGTACACTGAAGATGGATGTGGAGGACCAAGCTGATATGTGTGATGCTCAGCGTCAAAGTTCAGCACAACACGCCAGACACGCGAAAGTAGCAGGAATCACTGTTTGAATGTTTTTACAAATATTATTATTGTTGTTGGGAAGGGCCTGTAAGTAAGCATTTCACTGTTAGTCTACAGCTGTTTAGGAAGCATGTGCAAATTAAAATGTTATTTGATTTGAAGTCTATTTGGTTTAGAAAGGAATTCAAATCAAATCCCATTTGCCACATGCTCTGAATACCGTGACATGCTCTGAATACCGTGACATGCTCTGAATACCGTGACATGCTCTGAATACCGTGACATGCTCTGAATACCGTGACATGATCTGAATACCGTGACATGCTCTGAATACCGTGACATGCTCTGAATACCGTGACATGCTCTGAATACCGTGACATGCTCTGAATACCGTGACATGCTCTGAATACCGTGACATGCTTACTTACAACAATGCAGTTTTAAGAAAATAGAGTTAGGAAAATATTTACTAAATAAACAAAAGTTTTTAAAAAGTTACAATAACAAGGCTATATACAGGAAGTACCGGTACAGAGTCGATGTGCAGGGTACAGGTTAGTCGAGGTCATTTGTATATGTAGGTAGGGGTAAAGTGACTATGCATAGATGATAAACAGCGAGCAGCAGTGTAAAAACAAAGGGGGGGTGTCATTGGCAAATGGTCCGGGTGGCCATTTGGTTAATTGTTCAGCAGTCTTACGGCTTGGGGGTAGAAGTTGTTAAGGAGCCTTTTGGACCTAGACTTGGTGCTCCGGTACTGCTTGCCATGTGGTAGCAGAGAGAACAGTCTATGACTTAGGTGACTGAAGTCTTTGACCATTTGTTGGGCCTTTCTCTGACACTGCCTAGTATAGAGGTCCTGGATGGCAGGAAGCTTGGCCCCAGTGATGTACTGGACCATACGCAGTACCGTCTGTAGTGCCTTCGCGCGGATGCCGAGCAGTTGCCATACCAGGGCGTGATGCAACCAGTTAGGATCCTCTCAATGGTGCAGCTGTAGAACATTGAGGATCTGGGGACCCATGCCAAATCTTTTCAGTCTCCTGAGGGGGAATAGCATTGTCGTGCCCTCTTCACGACTGTCTTGGTGTGTTTGGACAATAATAGTTTGTTGTTGATGTGGACACCAAGGAACTTGAAACTCTCGACCCGCTCCACTACAGCCCCGTCAATGTGAATGGAGTTGTGTTTGGACCTCCTTTTCTTGCAGTCCATGATCAGCTCCTGTGTCTTGCTCACATTGAGGGAGCGGTTGTTGTCCTGGCACCACACTGCCAGGTCTCTGATCAGGCCTACCAGAAGTTGTGTTGTCAGCAAACTTAATGATGGTATTGGAGTCATGCTTGGCCACGCAGTCATGGGTGAACAGGGAGTACAGGAGGGGACTAAGCATGCACTCTTGAGGGGCCCCTGTGTTGAGGATCAGCGTGACAGATGTGTTGTTGTCTACCCTTACCACCTAGCGAAGGCCCGTGAGGAAGACCAGGATCCAGTTGCAGAGGGAGGTGTTTAGTCAATGAACAGCATTCTCACATAGGTGTTCCTTTCCAGAACAGCTGGTGCTCTCATGCATGATTCAGTGTCACTTGCCTCAAAGCGAGTATAAAAGGCATTTAGCCCATCTAGTAGGCTTGCTACTTTGAAGAGTCTTAAATATAAAATATATTTAGATTTGACACTTTTTTGCTTACCACATGATTCCATATGTGTTATTTCATAGTTTTCATGTATAAAAAAGAAAAGAAAAACCCTTGAATGAGAAGCTGTTCTACCGGTAGTCAAGAACAACGTTGGTAGGTGGTGAAAGCATAGACTCCACACATGATAAGGATATGTTATTTGTTGGCCTGTGACCTACCATTATCGATTCACAGCCCAGAGAGTCAAGGAGTACATTGTATACTTTGTTTGAGCTAGAGCTACGTGGCGGCACATGTCAAATGACTCGTTAGGATATCACGAACAAAAGTAGCCTGTTGTCAATGTTCTCTGTATGTATGCCTGACTAGATTTTTGTGCACGAAAAGTGTGTTGTTTTTATCATTCAACCTTTTGTGAAGCATTAGACTGGGAAGCAGGTAAGATGAAAGTTGGACAGTCATGTAGCCAATAAAATAACCTCTCCTTAAAAAAAAGATTGCCGTTTTGGAACTGCAGTGAAAGTGCAGTAACTGCACTTTAACCACAGTTACACTGTAAAATTACTGCAGTAAAAAAAAACAGTGTTACTGCACTTTGACTGCAATCTTCTTTCGTAAGGGCAGTCATATGCAGATGACCTGGGGGGGGACTGTATAGGACTGAGTAGTTCCTTTACATAATGTGAACCATTGCTATGGCATTTCGAGAGAAAGCACGCAGAACGCAGTATAGTATTTTTGGCATAAAAATGTCTTCTCTGGGATGTAAAGATAGCCAAAACCAAGCATACTAGCCAACATAGGACTAAAGCCAGGTATACCAAGTAAGAGGCTTTGGAGGAAATTCTCAGTAAGTCGGACACAAGGCTGGTCATGTCTCACATCAACACAATCATCCCAGAAACCCTGGACCCACTCCAATTCACATACCGCCACAACAGATCCACAGATGAGGCCATCTCTATTGCATCTCTTCACTGCCCTTTCCTACTTGGACAAAATAAGTGCCTATGTGAGAATGCTGTTCATTGACTACAGCTCAGCATTCAACACCATAGTGCCCTCAAAGCTCATCACTAAGATAAGGACTTGGGTGGCGGAGTGAAACAAACACATCTACAATTTAACACAAACACACACACACATACCCAAGATTCCCAGGACATGTGTAACCATGTACTCTGTTGTCTAAACCCTCCTGCAAATTCAGTAGATCGAAGGACATTTTTTATCACATTTGAATCTAATTCAGTTTGAGGTGAGTGATGAGCATTTCTGATAGTCAGATCAGGATTTGAAGGCAGTAAGGTAACTATTTAGGCTAAAAGTGTCTGATAGTCAGATCAGGATTCGAAGGCAGTAAGGTAACTATTTAGGCTAAAAGTGTCTGATAGTCAGATCAGGATTTGAAGGTAGTAAGGTAACTATTTAGGCTAAAAGTGTCTGATAGTCAGATCAGGATTTGAAGGTAGTAAGGTAACTATGTAGGCTAAAAGTGTCTGATAGTCAGATCAGGATTTGAAGGTAGTAAGGTAACTATTTAGGCTAAAAGTGTCTGATAGTCAGATAAGGATTTGAAGGTAGTAAGGTAACTATTTAGGCTAAAAGTGTCTGATAGTCAGATCAGGATTTGAAGGTAGTAAGGTAACTATTTAGGCTAAAAGTGTCTGATAGTCAGATCAGGATTTGAAGGTAGTAAGGTAACTATTTAGGCTAAAAGTGTCTGATAGTCAGATCAGGATTTGAAGGCAGTAAGGTAACTATTTAGGCTAAAAGTGTCTGATAGTCAGATCAGGATTTGAAGGTAGTAAGGTAACTATTTAGGCTAAAAGTGTCTGATAGTCAGATCAGGATTTGAAGGTAGTAAGGTAACTATTTAGGCTAAAAGTGTCTGATAGTCAGATCAGGATTTGAAGGCAGTAAGGTAACTATTTAGGCTAAAAGTGTCTGATAGTCAGATCAGGATTTGAAGGTAGTAAGGTAACTATGTAGGCTAAAAGTGTCTGATAGTCAGATCAGGATTTGAAGGTAGTAAGGTAACTATTTAGGCTAAAAGTGTCTGATAGTCAGATCAGGATTTGAAGGCAGTAAGGTAACTATGTAGGCTAAAAGTGTCTGATAGTCAGATCAGGATTTGAAGGCAGTAAGTCTTTATTCCAGTAAAGGAAATAGGCAATACTCCTAGACAAATCGGAGCAGAAAACAAAACATAAAAAACTAATTCCACTCGTAGTGACGAGGACAGACTGGAGACTCGACCATAAACTGTAGGTTGCCTCGGGAAGGCACCGACCGTAGCAGACTCAGACCCCTGCTCACACGCAGCATCTGAGGGAAACAAGACACGACAGGGCGAGGCAAAGACACAGCACGGCGTACAATATACAAGGATCCGACAGGACAGAAACGGAAGACAAGGGGAGAAATAGGGACTCTAATCAGAGGGCAAGATACGGAACAGGTGTGAAAAGATTAGATGATTGAGTAGGGGAATAGGAACAGCTGGGAGCAGGAACGGAACGATAGAGAGAGGAGAGAGAGGGAGGGGGAGAGAGAGGGATAGAAAAAGGGAACGAACCTAATAAGACCAGCAGGGGGAAACGAACAGAAGGGAAAGCATAATGACAAGACAATATAAGACAAAACATGACAGTACCCCCCCACTCACCGAGCGCCTCCTGGCGCTCTCGAGGAGGAACACTGGCGGCAACGGAGGAAATCATAGATCACAAACGGTCCAGCACGTCCCGAGAAAGAACCCAACTCCTCTCCTCAGGACCGTAACGGAAAACGATAAAAAGGGAAACTAGGGTACTACTCTAAAAAAAAAAAAAATGAGACACGGGTAGAGAACTGAAAGCTTTAGAGCAAACAGGACCAAACAGGCCAGGAGAGTAACAACTAGGGACAGACTGAGACACAGCAAGGGCAGGAACAAGAACAGAAGAGATGCGGTGGCAGGGAACAGACTGAGACCCAGCAAGACCAGGAGCAGAAGCAGAAAAAAATTACCAGACTTATTCTGCGCGCAGTCCGAACACGCAGCCACGAAACGGCGCGTGTCACGCTCCTGAGTAGGCCACCAAAAGCGCTGGCGAATAGAAGCAAGAGTACCTCGAACGCCGGGATGGCCAGCTAACTTGGCAGAGTGAGCCCACTGAAGAACAGCCAGACGAGTAGAAACAGGAACGAAAAGAAGGTTACTAGGACAAGCGCGGCGACGCAGTGTGCGTGAGTGCTTGCTTAACCTGTCTCTCAATTCCCCAGACAGTCAACCCGACAACACGCCCAACAGGAAGGATCCCCTCGGGAACAGTAGAAGCCACAGAAGAACTAAAGAGACGGGATAAAGCATGAGGCTTGGTGTACTTAGTACCCGGGCAATAAGAAATAACGAACTCGAAACGAGCGAAAAACAACGCCCAACGAGCATGACGCGCATTCAGTCGTTTGGCAGAACGGATGTACTCAAGGTTCCTTTGGTCAGTCCAAACGACAAAAGGAACGGTCGCCCCCTCCAACCACTGTCGCCATTTGCCTAGGGCTAAACGGATGGCGAGCAGTTCACGGTTAGCCACATCATAGTTACGTTCCGACGGTGACAGGCGATGAGAAAAATACGCGCAAGGGTGGACCCCATCGTCAGTATCGGAGCGCTGGGACAGAATGGCTCCCACGCCCACCCCGACGCGTCAACCTCGACAATAAACTGTTTAGTGACGTCAGGTGCAACAAGGATAGGAGCGGATGCAAAACGCTTCTTGAGGAGATCAGAACAACAATCATACGACCGGTGAGGAGGAAGGGAGTTGGTTCTGGACTGACTGAAGACCGTGCGCAGACCATGATATTCCTCCGGCACTCCTGTCAAATCACCAGGTTCCTCCTGTGAAGAGGGAGCAGAACAAACAGGAGAAATAGCAGACATTAAACACTTCACATGACAAGAAACGTTCCAGGAAAGGATAGAATTACTAGACCAATCAAAAGAAGGATTATGACACACAAGCCAGGGATGACCCAAAACAACAGGTGTAAAAGGTGAACAAAAAATCAAAAAAGAAATGGTCTCACTATGGTTACCAGATACAGTGAGGGTTAAAGGTAGTGTTTCACATAATATACTGGGGAGAGGACTACCATCCAAGGCAAACATGACCGTGGGCTCCCCTAACTGTCTGAGAGGAATGTCATGTTCCCGAGCCCAGGCTTCGTCCATAAAACAGCCCTCCGCCCCAGAGTCTATTAATGCACTGCAGGAAGCTGCCGATCCGGTCCAGCGTAGATGGACCGGTAAGGTAATACAGGTACTTGACGGAGAGGACCGTCTAGTAGCGCTTATCAGTCGCCCTCCGCTTACTGATGAGCTCTGGCCTTTAACTGGACATGAAATGACAAAATGACCAGCGGAACCGCAATAGAGACAGAGGCGGTTGGTGATTCTCCGTTCCCTCTCCTTAGTCGAAATGCGAATACCCCCCAGCTGCATGGGCTCAACACCTCAGTCAGTGGAGAAAGATGGTAGTGTCGGAGAGAGGGGAGACACAGTTAACGCGAGCTCTCTTCTATGAGCTCGGTGACGAAGATCTACCCGTCGTTCAATGCGAATAGCGAGTTCAATCAAAGAATCCACGCTGGATGGAACCTCCCGAGAGAGAATCTCATCCTTAACCTTAGCGTGGAGTCCCTCCAGAAAACGAGCGAGCAACGCCTGCTCGTTCCAGTTACTGGAGGCAGCAAGAGTGCGAAACTCTATAGAGTAATCCGTTATGGATCGATTACCTTGACATAGGGAAGACAGGGACCAGGAAGCTTCTTTCCCAAAAACTGAACGATCAAAAACCCTTATCATCTCCTCTTTAAAGTTCAGATAATTGTTAGTACACTCAGCGCTTGCCTCCCAGATAGCTGTGCCCCACTGCCGAGCCCGACCAGTAAGGAGTGATATGACGTAGGCAATCCGAGCTCTCTCTCTTGAGTATGTGTTGGGTTGGAGAGAGAACACTATATCACACTGGGTGAGAAAGGAGCGGCACTCAGTGGGCTGCCCAGAATAACATGGTGGGTTATTAACCCTAGGTTCCGGAGGCTCGGAAGACCCGGAAGTCGCTGGTGGCACGAGACGAAGACTCTGATACTGTCCTGAGAGGTCGGAGACCTGAGCGGCCAGGGTCTCAACGGCATGCCGAGCAGCAGACAATTCCTGCTCGTGTCTGCCGAGCATCGCTCCCTGGAACTCGAGAGTAGAGTAGAGAGAATCCATAGTCGCTGGGTCCATTCTTGGTCGGATCCTTCTGTTATGCAGGTGAATGAGGACCCAAAAGCGACTTGGCGAAAACAGAGTCTTTATTCCAGTAAAGGAAATAGGCAATACTCCTAGACAAATCGGAGCAGAAAACAAAACATAAAAAACTAATTCCACTCGTAGTGACGAGGACAGACTGGAGACTCGACCATAAACTGTAGGTTGCCTCGGGAAGGCACCGACCGTAGCAGACTCAGACACCTGCTCACACGCAGCATCTGAGGGAAACAAGACACGACAGGGCGAGGCAAAGACACAGCACGGCGTACAATATACAAGGATCCGACAGGACAGAAACGGAAGACAAGGGGAGAAATAGGGACTCTAATCAGAGTGCAAGATACGGAACAGGTGTGAAAAGATTAGATGATTGAGTAGGGGAATAGGAACAGCTGGGAGCAGGAACGGAACGATAGAGAGAGGAGAGAGAGGGAGGGGGAGAGAGAGGGATAGAAAAAGGGAACGAACCTAATAAGACCAGCAGGGGGAAACGAACAGAAGGGAAAGCATAATGACAAGACAATATAAGACAAAACATGACACTAAAAGTGTCTGATAGTCAGATCAGGATTTGAAGGCAGTAAGGTAACTATTTAGGCTAAAAGTGTCTGATAGTCAGATCAGGATTTGAAGGCAGTAAGGTAACTATTTAGGCTAAAAGTGTCTGATAGTCAGATCAGGATTTGAAGGCAGTAAGGTAACTATTTAGGCTAAAAGTGTCTGCTAAGTGGCATATGCATTATATCATTCTGTTCTATTATTATATATTACCTGAGCTCACATAATGCAACCTAATAACATAGCTATAGTAACTAATATATCAGCTGAAATGTAACTACAATGGTCATTAGACTGTCTAGTAGCAAGTTAGTATATGTCAGTGAGTCCTGAGATAGCAACAATGCTAAACATCCTTTTACTACCATCTGAAACCACAGGTCCCCATCCTAACCTTTGACCTGGCCTCATTCCCAGCATTTCACACAGGCTTTAGGCAACAGCAGTAATGTTCTGTGATCTCTCTATGGTGCATAGATCTATAAGAGGCTAAAAGGCCCCATCTAGTAATGGAGGAGAATTGGTCTTTAGTTGTCAGACACTCACACACACTTGCAACCGGTCGCACGCACTAACGCACATACACACACAGGCACACCCCCCATACTCACACACACACACACACGCACGCACGCAAGCACGCACACACGCACGCACACACGCACACACACACAGGCACACCCCCCATACTCACACACACACACACACACGCACGCACGCACGCACACACACACACTCCCCCATACAGACACACAAGCACCCCCCCCCACACACACACCATGCTATTATATACCAATATAGTACAGCACCATTGTCAAACTTACAGCCTTACCATAATCAGATTCAAATGATTAAGGGGGTCAAGTTGGATAACTGTATAGCCATAGACCGCTCCATTCAATCATGATAGGGAAGGCTGAAAAGGCTCTGAAATGATTTCCTTCAACACATTGAAGGCTCAATCTGTGATAATTACAACCGATAGGGAGTACTAGAGTTTAAAGTTAATCAGAAGTGAGCAAATACCGTTTGATCCCACTGCCTGCCAAGCTACGCAACACACGTTCTGTGTTACGTTGTGAAAGTGGACCAAACTGTTCCGCTTCCAGTACTGAATACATTCTGTATAATACACATGATGTCGTGGCCATTGGCTATATTATAACCTCGCCTATTGAGTCTAAGGGCAGCTTGAATTACACAGAAAAAAAGAGTAAATAGGACATTTAAAAAAGGAGAATATTCTGTCTCTCGCTATCGCTCTCTCTACAGCAGTTAAAGTCTAACCAGACATCTGCCACCTTGGTTCTGAAGGCCGCCAGTTGTAAGGGTCAAAGTTCAGCCAACTCCAAGATGGTTTGACCCTAACGATTAGCACACTGAACTCTGACCTCATGGCACATGTTCACTGTGGGGGTCCCTGACCTTGTGACCTGGTGATGTCACTACACCTTTAGCCAGTGACAGACAGCCAAACAGCCTGCTGTTGTTTTACCTTAAACCACTATAACCTCTAGAATCACTCGTTAGAGGAGAGGTAGAAAGAAGGAGAGGATATTGACGCTACTGGGAGTTCTTGTTTATATCCACCATGTCTCTCTACATAACACTTCTAACAGCACACTTACATCAGATTAACAGCAGAGCCAAGAGAACCCAGCCTCATCACCCCTGCCGGGAACACTGTGTACATAAACACTCTCCAAACATCTGAAGGAGAGAGGGGGAACATTCTGCCAGCCACCAGCCACTTTGCTGGAGCCCCATTTCATGTATTTGTGAAAATACTGTATCTCTCAGCTTCTACTGCCTCAGTAACTGCCAATTCCGCCCTGTGTACCCTCCTCCACCACACAAACAGACAGTTAGATTGGAAACTAAGTGAAAAGATTCACTAGGAATGGGCCGTGTAGAACTAGGAAAACAAAAACAGACTTGGGTGAGGATCAGACATGGCCTGGAGCCATGGAGCCATGACAGAAGTATTTCAATGATGCCAGGAAGGACAGTAGGACTCATGTTGATGCCAGAAGTTTAGCTTTGATGAAGCTACATGGTTTGGAGATCAGTTTGAGCCGTTCTCCTTCTCTCCTTTCTTCATATGATCTTGTTTTCTCTCCCTCATTGTGTCCCTTGCACCCTCTCCATCTCTATTCCTTCCACAGATCCTCTCCAATCCCAGAGGCAGTAGACGAGAGAGAGAGAGAGAGAGAGAGAGAGAGAGAGAGAGAGAGAGAGAGAGAGAGAGAGAGAGAGAGAGAGAGAGAGAGAGAGAGAGAGAGAGAGAGAGAGAACTTCAAAGTTGTCATAGATTCTCTCTCATCATACCTGAGAGTGAGGAATGCAGGATGCTCACAGAAGAGAAGGCAAGAAACCAATTGTACTGTAAGTGACAAATAAGTCACTGAAAAGAAATGTGGATGACTCCAAAAGTTTTTGTGATGGAATTGTAGTGTAGTGCTCTGAGGAAGTGTGTGTTTATGCATAGATGTCAATGCAAAGTCAAACTACTTGTGCTGAGATATTTTAAGATGGCAGACGTGTTTTATAGTTAACTGTGTCTTTAAGAGTGAGTTCCTCAGAGGAAACAAACAGCCCTGAGGACAGACAGACGGATGACGACCGAGACATAAACAACATGTCGGTTGTTTACACTGTTCCGACGGAGGCCATGGCGTGCATCCTCCCTGGGTCAAGGGTCACGGCTGAGTCAGAGTTTTAATGAGGCACCACGTCAGGCTGCCTAAGTGGGGTCGTGACTGAGCATGTGCCCAGGGAAAAGCTAAGGGCCGGTGACGAACAGGAAGTTAGTCAGCGAAAGAAATGTATTGACGCAGAGGTGGCGGCAGCTTGCCATGTGGCATACAGTACAATACATCCTCTTGGTCCATTTGACATCTGACGCTGAGGTTCGTTCTCCCCCTGAGACTAGAACTGGGATCAAAGACAACAACTAGATGGAGATATGGTGGCCTTTGATTTCATAACATGTTTCTGTTTAGATATAATGTGACATCATCGTCCTTGAGAAGAAGTCCTCAGGGATTACGTTTATGGTTTTTGATCATGAGACAGACTACTGTAGGCCTAACAGCTTGGTCAGTGTCCTACTGTAACAGCTTGGTCAGTTGCCTACTGTAACAGCTTGGTCACCGACCTACTGTAGCAGCTTGGTCAGTGGCCTACTGTAGCAGCTTGGTCAGCAATCTACTATAACAGCTTTGTCAGCGACCTACTGTAACAGCTTGGTCAGCGACCTACTGTAACAGCTTGGTCAGCGACCTACTGTAACAGCTTGGTCAGCAACCTACTATAACAGCTTGGTCAGCGACCTACTGTAACAGCTTGGTCAGCAACCTACTGTAACAGCTTGGTCAGCGACCTACTGTAACAGCTTGGTCAGCAACCTACTATAACAGCTTGGTCAGCGACCTACTGTAACAGCTTGGTCAGCAACCTACTATAACAGCTTGGTCAGCAACCTACTATAACAGCTTTGTCAGCGACCTACTGTAACAGCTTGGTCAGCGACCTACTGTAACAGCTTGGTCAGCAACCTACTGTAACAGCTTGCTCAGCAACCTACTATAACAGCTTGGTCAGCGACCTACTGTAACAGCTTGGTCAGCAACCTACTGTAACAGCTTGGTCAGCGACCTACTGTAACAGCTTGGTCAGCAACCTACTATAACAGCTTGGTCAGCGACCTACTGTAACAGCTTGGTCAGCAACCTACTATAACAGCTTGGTCAGCAACCTACTATAACAGCTTTGTCAGCGACCTACTGTAACAGCTTGGTCAGCGACCTACTATAACAGCTTGGTCAGCAACCTACTATAACAGCTTGGTCTTGGTCAGTGGCCTACTATAACAGCTTGGTCAGTGGCCTACTGTAGCAGCTTGGTCAGTGTCATACTGTAACAGCTTGGTCAGCAACCTACTGTAACAGCTTGGTCAGCAACCTACTGTAACAGCTTGGTCAGCGACCTACTTTAACAGCTTGGTCAGCGACCTACTGTAACAGCTTGGTCAGCTGCCTACTATAACAGCTTGGTCAGCGACCTACTATAACAGCTTGGTCAGCGACCTACTATAACAGCTTGGTCAGCGACCTACTGTAACAGCTTGGTCAGCGACCTACTGTAACAGCTTGCTCAGTGGTCTACTGCAACAGCTTGGTCAGTGGTCTACTGCAACAGCTTGGTCAGTGGTCTACTGCAACAGCTTGGTCAGTGGTCTACTGCAACAGCTTGGTCAGTGGTCTACTGCAACAGCTTGGTCAGTGACCTACTGTAACAGCTTGGTCAGTGGTCTACTGCAACAGCTTGGTCAGTGACCACAGCCCTAAGCCTGTAGAGGGTGTGAATGTTACGGGCAATATCAAAACAGCACTGACTGATTCCCCTCCACCAAAAGAAAAGTATCATAACTGGAACTCCACTGAATATACCAAACAATAAGAACACCTTCTTAATATTGAGAACAGTCTCAATTTGTCGGGGATGCTGGGCCATGTTGACTCCGATGCTTTTCACAGTTGAGTAAAGTTGGCTGCATGTCCTTTGGGTGGTGGACCATTCTTGATACACACGGGAAACTGTTGAGCATGAAAAACCCAGCAGCGTTGCAGTTCTTGATACAAACCAGTGCGCCTGGCACCATACCATACCCCGTTCAAAGGCACTTAAGTCTTTCGTCTTGCCCATTCACCCTCTGAATGGCACACACACACACACACACACACACACACACACACACACACACACACACACACACACACACACACACACACACACACACACACACACACACACACACACACACACACACACACACACACACACACACACACACACACACACTCCATGTCTCAATTGTCTCAAGTCTTAAAAATCCTGCTTTAACCTGTCTCCCCTTCATCTACACTGATTGAAGTGGATTTAACAAGTGACATCAATAAGGGATCATAGCTTCACCTAGATTCACCTGGTGAGTCTATGTCATGGAAAGAGCAGGTGTTCTTAATGTTTTGTATACTCAATGTATAATTATATAGCTTTTAGTGTACAATGTTTGTGAGAGCTGTGTTTTCGAGGGCCTGTTTACAGTAGCAGACCAGATGTTTTCCCTACGGTAACACTGTGTCTCAGTGACAGCAGCCAGCCACAGCCTTTTGGGGGGTGAATGTATATCTATATGAACATGATGTCTTACTGCAGTACACCCAGGCCCAGAGGAGAGTCTCTCTGCTGCCTAATACTATGGGAAAGAGAGCTATAGTGGACGGACAGAGACCAGAGGAGAAGAGACGGAACAGAAGCAAAACACACACATTTGTTTTAATGTTATTGTGGGTATCTAACACTTGATTCACATTAACAATCCTATTTTCCTAAACTAACCTTAAAATAGCTATTTTTCCTTGCGGGACTGGTGAAATGTCCTTTAGGATAGTTGTACACACACACACACACACACACACACACACACACACACACACACACACACACACACACACACACACACACACACACACACACACACACACACACACACACACACACACACACACACACACACACACACACACACACACACACACACACACACACACACACACAGAGAGAACTCGCTCAGGAGGGAAGGCATGATAGAAGAATAGAAGTGAGGAGAGGTATGGAGTATATCCCTTGATGGAGTGTTATCACTCCAACATGTCAAACCATTCCATATGATAACCAGCTGCAACTGAGATAAGATCAGAGTAGCAGCCTCTTGCTTCATACTCCATGGAATCTCCAAGGAATTCTCTCTCCATGTTGGTTGGTTGGTTTCCACCTGCATACACTGGTTCAATGTTGTTGGGACATTATTGTTTTCATATTGTTGCCTTACTGTCCATTTGTTTGTGTCAATTTAACGTTACATAGATACACTATGTCTCTCAGTGGAGGAGCTATAGCAGAGGGCCTTGGGAAAAAATTCATGTCACGTGATGGTTGGAGCAGAGAGGAGATTAGCAGAGCAAAGTAGTGAGGAGAGGAGAGGAGAAGAGAGGAGAGGAGAAGAGAGGAGAGGAGAGGAGAGGAGAGGAGAGGAGAGGAGAGGAGAGGAGAGGAGAGGAGAGGAGAGGAGAGGAGAGGAGAGGAGAGGAGAGGAGAGGAGAGGAGAGGAGAGGAGAGGAGAGGAGAGGAGAGGAGAGGAGAGGAGAGGAGAGGAGAGGAGAGGAGAGCTGCTTTGATTGCCAGACTGGGTAGTACTCACTGGGTACAGTGGGATTAGAGAGAGGAATGTAAACAGCTCGGCTGGAGTAGCTCTTCCTCCCTCTGAGGCGAGATAGAGAGAGATAAAAGGAGTGTGCTGTATCAATGGGGAGAGTGGATGTGGGTTACACATCTATCAGAGCCCCACTCTCATTGCACCAACCTCGGGGAGATGAATCAGGATTCAGGGGGTGATCAATATACATTGTACACACCACAGTGCATTCTGGGAAGGGCTCCAGGGTTGGTTCCTACCTAGCCCCTCTCAACATGCTCCAAATTTGTTTTCTGTGATTGCCTTCCCGAAGCTCGCCATCATAGACACACACACAAACACACACACAAACACACACACACTCAATCGAACCGACACCTCTCCATCTTCAGCGCTGAAATATAAACACCTTCCCTTTCCAGAATAAATCATGGCCCCAGCTCTGGAATGTAATCCTGACATACACCCACAGCAGCAGTGTTTGATAGAGTAGCACACATCAACGACATGGTAACTATGAGAGGAGAGGAGAGGAGAGGGAGAGGAGAGAGGAGAGGAGAAGAGAAGAGAAGAGAAGAGAAGAGAAGAGAAGAGAAGAGAAGAGAGAGAGGAGAGGAGAGGAGAGGAGAGGAGAGGAGAGGAGAGGAGAGGGAGAGGAGAGGAGAGGAGAGGAGAGGAGAGGAGAGGAGAGGAGAGGAGAGGAGGGAGGGGAGGGGAGGGGAGAGGAGAGGAGAGGAGAGGAGAGGAGAGGAGAGGAGAGGAGAAGAGAAGAGAAGAGAAGAGAAGAGAAGAGAAGAGAAGAGAAGAGAAGAGAGGAGAGGAGAGGAGAGGAGAGGAGAGGAGAGGAGAGGAGAGGAGAGGAGAGGAGAGGAGAGGAGAGGAGAGGAGAGGAGAGGAGAGGAGAGGAGGGGGAGGGGAGGGGAGGGAGAGGGAGAGGAGAGGAGAGGAGAGGAGAGGAGAGGAGAGGAGAGGAGAGGAGAGGAGAGGAGAGGAGAGGAGAGGAGAGGAGAGGAGAGGAGAGGAGAGGAGAGGAGAGGAGAGTGTATGTTAATCGATGATGATGATGTATGTTAATCGATGATGATGAGGATCCATGATGTGTAACCTTCCCTTTTTAGATCAACTTCTAACATCACTCTAACATTGCGTTATCCTTCAACCCACTTATACATTATCCTTCAACTCACTTAGACATTATCTTTCAACCCCTCAAAGGTACTATACTTATTTTGACCTACTCATCTTCAATACCCTGCTTTAGGGGATGTTGTGTAGATGTGGATATGATGTGGATAACAGTATGCTGTAGTTTATGGTTCATATCTTTCCTCCACCATTAATAACTGAGTCCTCCATCACAGCCCCATCTTACCACTCTGCCCTTTTCTCACGCAACATTACACTTCCTACCCACTCTGTTGACTTCCCACTCAGGTAGGACTGGACTTTACAGCTGTGAAAGTAGCTCCCAAGCCAAAACAAGCAAGCCCTCGCTAACCGCAGTCTCTCCAGGTAAAGTCACCACTTTACCACAAAGTCAAAGATGGGAATAACCTAGATTAACCCTCCTATTGGTTCCTACACTTAGAAGTGAAAGTTGAGAGAGAGAAAACCCCTTTACCACTACCTAGTGTGCTTTTCTCCCAGACACTTAAAAATGCCTTCCTTCAGCTCAACCTCAAACATTTACTTCAAACCTACACCTCTGGAGCTTTCACCATTCGCTCATCTGAGACCTCATCTTACACCCCTCCTTCACAGGAGCATGCGATACATTCCCATCCAAGACTTCTCTCTCTATATATAAATATCACTCTTTCTTTTAAGTACTATTTCTCTCTACAGTACTCTCTCTCAAGTACTCTTTCTCTCTACAGTACTCTCTCTCTCTCCAGTACTCTTTCTCTCTACAGTACTCTCTCTCTCTCTCAAGTACTCTTTCTCTCTACAGTACTCTCTCTCTCTCTCCAGTACTCTTTCTCTCTACAGTACTCTCTCTCTCTCTCTCTCTCCAGTACTCTTTCTCTCTACAGTACTGTCTCTCTCCAGTACTATTTCTCTCTACAGTACTATCTCTCTCTATATATAAATATCACTCTTTCTCTTAAGTACTAGTTCTCTCTACAGTACTCTCTCTCTCAAGTAATCTTTCTCTCTACAGTACTCTCTCTCTCTCTCTCTCCAGTACTCTTTCTCTCTACAGTACTCTCTCTCTCTCTCTCAAGTACTCTTTCTCTCTACAGTACTCTCTCTCTCTCTCTCCAGTACTCTTTCTCTCTACAGTACTGTCTCTCTCCAGTACTATTTCTCTCTACAGTACTCTCTCTATAGTACTCTCTCTATATATAAATATCACTCTCTCTCTCCAGTACTATAGAGAGAGAGTACTGTAGAGAGAAATAGTACTGGAGAGAGACAGTACTGTAGAGAGTACTACAGTACTCTCTCTCTCCAGTACGCTTTCTCTCTACAGTACTCTCTCTCTATAGTACTCTCTCTACAATAATCTTTCTCTCTCTCCAGTACTCTTTCTCTCTACAGTACTCTCTCTCTCTCTCTCCAGTACTCTTTCTCTCTACAGTACTCTCTCTCTCTCTCTCTCTCTCTCTCTCTCTCTCTCTCCAGTACTCTTTCTCTCTACAGTACTCTCTCTCTCTACTGTACTCTCTCTCTCTCTACAGTACTCTCTCTCTACAGTACTCTCTCTCTACAGTACTCTATCTCTCTCTACAATACTATCTCTCTCTACAGTACTCTCTCTCTCTACAGTACTCTCTCTCTCTACAGTACACTCTCTTTCTCTACAGTACTCTCTCTCTCTCTTTCTCTACCGTACTCTCTCTACAGTACTCTCTCTCTCTCTCTCTACAGTACTCTCTCTCTACAGTACTGTCTCTCTACAGTACTCTCTCTCGCTCTCGCTCTCTCTCTCTACAGTACTCTCTCTCTCTCTCTCTCTCTCTCGCTCTCTCTCTCTACAGTACTCTCTCTCTCTCTCGCTCTCGCTCTCTCTCTCTACAGTACTCTCTCTCTCTCTCTCTCGCTCTCTCTCTCTACAGTACTCTCTCTCTCTCTCTCTCTCTCTCTCTCTCTCTCTACAGTACTCTCTCTCTCTCTCGCTCTCTCTCTCTCTCTCTCTCTCTCTCTCTCTCTCTCTCTCTCTCTCTCTCTCTCTCTCTCGCTCTCTCTCTCTACAGTACTCTCTCTCTCTCTACAGTACTCTCTCTCTCGCTCTCTCTCCTGGTATGCTACTATAACATTTCACACATTGTAAATAACTCTGGAGTTCTCAGGTTGAAAGCACGGCGAGGGTCCTGACACAGACAGCTTAAGGAGAGTACAGGGAGGAGAGGAGGTTACACAGAGATCATATAATCATAATCACTTTGATATGGCAGGTATGGCCCTGACTCAGAGTGCCAGAAAACTGGTGTAGAACAGCCACATCTCCTGGAAAACAACCTATAAATTAGTACAGCTTATCTGTCAGATGTTGCTGATGCTCTGCTTTGATATACTGTATTGATATACTGTATTGATATACTGTATTGATAAACTGTATTATCTTATATATTATAATAAAGGATAAGGAACCCTCCTATATATTTTCTGTATCAGTGTAAATCTCAAAAGGTCAGGTGAACTCTCATTACAAGAGGGCATATTCATACTCACCATACAAATTCCTACCCTTTACACCCTACTTACACATCTAGACGGACCTTTGTGGGTAGGTAAAAGTACAATTAAAAGCCTGGCTCTTTATTGTGGAATGATTTTACATCCATGTCTGTGAAATGTGATTGTTTTATATACCTTAGTTGAATGCACTGACTGTAAGTTGCTCTGGATAAGACCACCTGCTAAATTACCAAAATGTAATTAAAAATGGCTGACAAAGGTCATTAGGCCAAACTACTGATACTTTGCTAGCACGTTGTGCAGGACTTCCTTTTAATCTGTTTGAAAATGTTCCAGTCTTCCTCTGACATTTCCTCCATCTGCTGCTCAGAAGTCAGGAATTTCCCCCCGAGGTCAAACACCCAGGCAGACAAACGAGGATGGAGATGATCCCTTCGCTTTGTCTCGGGAAATGTTCTTTTGTCGCAGGACGCTTATTGTGAAACAAAACATAATGTCCTCTTTAATGAAAATGGATGTCCCCTTTCATACGAGTGGATAAAAGAAGCATAGAATGGAGTGTGCCAAGTACACCCGCCGTAAGGCCCGTACAAACCATCCTCTCACTACAGTAGAGCCTTATAGGGCCAACAATACTCTGGTGTTTGTCCCACCACCACCAGTTTCAAAGCCCTTGGCTCGACTTGAGTGGTGAAGACAGAGATTATACAAAAATGATGGCTTTTCATGCTCGCTGGTGGACATTCACAAGGAGGAGCTGTTCCGTGGATGTCAACGGAGACGACAGGACTGATTGAGTTATCTTAGCAGTAGGTGCTAGGGGCAGCTCTCGGAGAAGGTCGCCGGCTATCTGAGAGGAGGACAGAGAGAAAGCTTCAAATGAGGATATCGACACAGTCGTACAGCTTTGAAAACAGCTTCGCTCCCTGGAGCTTTGAGTGAGAGATCGTTACAACTACAGCATAAAGATGGATTCTTCGTCCTCTCAAAATAATATGGTCAAGGCCAGCTTAACCAGGGGTATACGAGGTCCAGATTACTGCTGGTTGTCTCTTCTACCTGATAATGAATTGCACCCACCTGGTGTCCCAGACCTAAATCAGCCCCTGATTAGATGGGAAAAGTATATATATTTACATTTGAGGGAGCTATAGGAAAGTGGACATCTGTTTTAGTGCAAAGACTGTGCTGCCATCTAGTGGGGAAAAGTAAGATTGTTTATCTGCAAAGTAGCAGTACAGACATATTCTTTTTCCATTGTTTCCCGGATAGGGGTGATGTCTATTAATCAGTGTAATATTGTAATATTGTGGTACAGTGCAGACTGGTTTGTTATTGTCACAGAAGAAAATAAATATGATTTTTCTTAAGCTAATCTAAATAATCGAATGCTTTCCTCTCTAATAAACACAATCAAGACAGTCTGGGGTTGTGCACTTGGTGGGAGGAGGTCCTTAGGCTTAACTCCACATCCTCACGTACTCAGTTAAGTTTCATTCAGTTCAAGGTCTTGCACAGAATTCACTTCACCAAAGAAAAACTGAAATTCCTCCCAGACAGAAATGACACGTGACAGGTGTTTAATTAATCACTCCAGCAGACCACACCCACATGTTTGATTCATGTTCTAAGCTGTCTGAGTGTTGGTCATCCTTGTTTAATAATACAATTCTACATATTGACCCGAAGCCTTGTCCTTTGAAACCTCTATTTGGAGTTCCATCTTTGCTTCCTCGTCTCACTACAGTAAAACAGACGTCGTAACTTCCCTCATAGCCCGCCGGCAGATTTTTCTTAATTGGAGATCCTCCACACCTCCCACTGTATCAGCCTGGTTGAAAGATCTAATGTATTTTAAACATTTAGAGAAAATGAAATACACTTTGAGAGGTTGAACTGATAACTTTTTTGTTTGTTTGAGATTGCAGCCTTTAATTTCATTTTTTTTTTAACAGTTGCCTTCTACTGATCTGGAGTAAGAATTTTGGCCAACAGGGGATAAGATAGGGTGTGGAAGGGAATGGATAGTATGTTGTGATATTTTGGATGTATTTGTGTGTATGTATATGTGTGTATGTATGTACAGTGCATTCGGAAAATATTCCGACCCCTTACCCTTTTCCACAATCTGTTATGCTACAGCCAAACTGAGCAATTGGAGGAGAAGGGCCTTGGTCAGGCAGGTCCAATGGTCACTCTGACAGAGCTCCAGAGTTCCTCTGGGAGAACCTTCCAGAAGGACAACCATCTCTGCAGCACTCCACCAATCAGACCTTTATGGTAGAGTGGCCAGAAGGAAGCCACTTGAAGTTTGCCCAAAGGCACGTAAAGGACTCTCAGACCGTGAGAAACAACATTCTCTAGTCTGATGAATCCAAAATGGAACTCTTTGGCCTGAATGCCAAGCGTCATGCCTGGCACCATCCCTACGGTGAAGCATGGTGGTGTCATCATCATGCTGTGGGGATGTTTTTCAGTGGCAGGGACTGGGAGACTAGTCAGGATCGAAGGAAAGATGAACGGAGCAAAGTACAGAGCGATCCTTTTTGAAAACCTGCTCCAGAGCTCTCAGGACCTCAGACTGGGGCGAAGGTTCACCTTCCAACAGGACAACGACCCTAAGCACACAGCCAAGACAACGCAGGAGTGGCTTTGGGACAAGTCTCTGAATGTCCTTGAGTGGCCCAGCCAGAGCCCGGACTTGAACCCGATCTAACATCTCTGGAGAGACCTGAAAATAGCTGTGCAGCGACACTCCCCATCCAACCTGACAGAGCTTGAGAGGATCTGCAGAGAAGAATGGGAGAAACTCCCCAAATACATGTGTGCCAAGCTTGTAGCGTCATACCTAAAAAGACCCGAGGCTGTAGTCGTTGCCAAAGGTGCTTCAACAAAGTACTGAGTAAAGGGTCTGAATACTTATGTAAATGTGATATTTCAGTTTTTTATTTTTTTATTAAACCTGTTTCTGCTTTGTCATTATGGGGTATTGTGTGTAGACTGATGAAGGGGGGGGGGACAATTTAATCAATTTTAGAGGAAGGCTGTAACGTAACAAAATGTGGGAAAAGTAAAGGGGTCTGAATACTTTACGAATGCACTGTATGTGTAAATGTATGTATATTTATATATTATTATTTCCAATTGTATGTTTTAATTTATTTTATTAATGTACAGTATGTATGCTGCTTTTGTTGTTAAAAGGGGAAGGAGGTGTTTCAGTAAGTATAGGGGGATAAAAGGATGTATCTGATCAGTTTGTCATTTGTATTTCTTTATACGTCCAATAAAAGTATATTTATAAAAAATATATATTTAAAAACAGATCATCTCCTTTCATTGAAGTTGTACCTATGTGTATGTTATTATATAAAGATACTGTTCCCACAGTTCACTTCTGTCCTGACAGTTTTCCTACCAAGCACATCAAAACTCCACAGACATTAAAGCGCAGAAGAAAACCCCTAAATAGCCCACCCAACCTATGGACACACACACACACACACACACACACACACACACACACACACACACACACACACACACACACACACACACACACACACACACACACACACACACACACACACACACACACACACACACACACACACACGGCGAGCCAGGAGTGGTGTCTCGTTTTCTCAGATGAACAACAGTGGTGCTCTCTGGGTTTTCTCACTGTGTTTCTCTAGCTCTATTCCCCACTAGCTGCCAGGTGTAATCTGGGATCCAGACCTCAGCTAAGGGTGTGTGTGTGTGTGTGTGTGTGTGTGTGTGTGTGTGTGTGTGTGTGTGTGTGTGTGTGTGTGTGTGTGTGTGTGTGTGTGTGTGTGTGTGTGTGTGTGTGTGTGTGTGTGTGTGTGTGTGTGTGTGTGTGTGTGTGTGTGTGTGTGTGTGTGTGCGCGTGTGTGTGGGTGCACGTGAGTGTAAGTGTGTGTCCGTATGAATAAGTGTGTGTGTGTCACACCCAAATACAGTACATAGAAAGGAATTTACCAAGACCAAGTCTCTCTTACTAGAGGAGGACTTAGGTGTGGAGTAGGTATGAAAAGCCAGGCCTGTAGGCGGGATAGCTGTGCTATTTGAACAGATCACAGAACAGGAGACATGGAGTTCAGAAAATAACATAAAGAACAGTTGGTTTAGATAAGCTCCGCTAGCCTGGAGTTTTCAACATCTTCATATTTCTGGGAGGAAAAACAGAAACCCTATTCAGTTTGGACTGAGAGAGTCCCCTGAGGGAGATAAGGATGGTTTAGTACGTCCAGAGGAAGGTCTAGTCTGACATCTTCTATGTGCCGTGCTGCAGTTCTGAACTCTGTCCTGATTTGTTCTGCCGTCCTGTTCACTGGACGTGAACGGTAACTGATGGAGTCATCTTCAGGGGATCATTTGTGTTGGGGGTTGGTGACGTGTATGTGTGTGTTCACAGCAGGATCCTTTCCCATCCTCCTCCTCCTTAGGGCCAGATAGGGACTGTATTGTTCCCACACATTTTCACTCACGGCTAGAACTACCATCGTTGTTAGAAAATAGAAAATAAACAATTACGGAGCTGCTTAGCACACACACACACACACACACACACACACACACACACACACACACACACACACACACACACACACACACACACACACACACACACACACACACACACACACACACACACACACACACACACACACACACACACACACACACAGATAGCGGAATGGACCACAGTGCATATCTTGGTGTATATTCTGACCAAAGTTTATGATTTAGCTTCTTCTTCTTCTTCTTCACAATAAACCAACTGCTTAGACAATAGACACTACCTACTGACCATTACAGAGAGGTGTGGTCCAGGTCCAGAAGGTGAGGGGTTAACAGGGCTGGGACTCTGGAGGAGCAGCTGTACTCCTGACTGAAATGAAAACAGGCCAGAATGAGGCCTGTCAACCCTCTGATGCACGACTCGTAGTGTGCGCAATCTTGCGCGCGTGTGTGTGTGTGTGTGTGTGTGTGTGTGTGTGTGTGTGTGTGTGTGTGTGTGTGTGTGTGTGTGTGTGTGTGTGTGTGTGTGTGTGTGTGTGTGTGTGTGTGTGTGTGTGTGTGTGTGTGTGTGTGTGTGTGTGTGTGTGTGTGTGTGTGTGTGTGTCAGGCCTCTGATGTACAACTTGTAATGGGATGTTTCCAAAGCCCTCCTTCCATATGACTGCCGACACCTTCAGCAACACCCATCGCCTACAGAGCTGGGGAATCTCACTGCTGCACATCTGGAAGACAGGAACTCACACACATACACACAGTCACACATACACACATACACACATACACACAGCCACGGATGCAGACAGTATACACAAACCAGTCCCTCTAAAATCAACAATTCCCTGCGTATTATGTGAGGGCTTGAAAATTTGACCAATTAGTCAAATCATCGCAATATTATCACATAAAACGGTCCCATCAGCTCAGTACAAAAAGAGGCTTCTAATTTCAACCAATCACTGCACATTTGCCGCATAATATGGTACAATCAAGCCACAGGTCAACAAACCTTTTCTTGCATCTGCATATTGTCACTACAAATTTCACAAAACCGCGACTGACAAACACACAAATGCATACAGTACACACACAGACACACACAGACAGTACTCACACACACACACACATATACTTGTGGCCTCCCGAGTGGCGCAGCGGTCTAAGGCAAAGCATAGGGGCGTCACTACAGACCCGGTTTCGATCCCTGTCTGTATCAAAAACATCTTCGGGAGTCCCATAGGGCGGAGTACAATTGGCCCAGCGTTGTCCTGGTCAGGGGAGGGTTTGGCCGGGGTGTTTTACAAGTAGGCCGTCTTTTTAAATAAGAATTTGTTCTTAGCTGACTTGCCTAGTTAAACAAAAAGAAAGACTGAAAATATATACATACATACACACACTCAGAGTACCAATACACCTGAGTGTGTGTGTGTGTGTGTGTGTGTGTGTGTGTGTGTGTGTGTGTGTGTGTGTGTGTGTGTGTGTGTGTGTGTGTGTGTGTGTGTGTGTGTGTGTGTGTGTGTGTGTGTGTGTGTGTGTGTGTGTGTGTGTGTGTGTGTGTGTGTGTGTGTGTGTGAGCACCTAAAGACATTGTTGGTACTGGGGGTGGGAATAAATGAAACATAAATGAATAAATCAGCACCTACACACCCAGCTGTCATTGACCACTTCCTGTTTCAACTAAAAGGGTCTTCAAAGCATCAAGGACCCCAAGGATCTCACTCTACAGGCGTCCCCACAGGGATAGTTGAGAAAGCAGTTGGTATAGTAAACAAACAAGGTGGTCCTACTCCCTGTCTGTTCAGAAAGACCTAACTTCAAACTTAAAGACCTGGGGCTCGCTTCAGTAGTCCATATCGCCAAAGTGCAGTGCTATAGCGTGATTTAAGGTTAAAGGCCATGTTCCTGCATTTGCGGAGACTGCATCTACGGTATATGTATATGTTGGCTCCATTGGAAAGGATCTTCACCTTTTAGTTACGCTATACCACGGATCTTCACCTTTTAGTTACGCTATACCACGGATCTTCACCTTTTAGTTACGCTATACCACGGATCTTCACCTTTTAGTTACGCTATACCACGGATCTTCACCTTTTAGTTACGCTATACCACGGATCTTCACCTTTTAGTTACGCTATACCACGGATCTTCACCTTTTAGTTACGCTATACCACGGATCTTCACCTTTTAGTTACGCTATACCACGGATCTTCACCTTTTAGTTACGCTATACCACGGATCTTCACCTTTTAGTTACGCTATACCACGGATCTTCACCTTTTAGTTACGCTATACCACGGATCTTCACCTTTTAGTTACGCTATACCACGGATCTTCACCTTTTAGTTACGCTATACCACGGATCTTCACCTTTTAGTTACGCTATACCACGGATCTTCACCTTTTAGTTACGCTATACCACGGATCTTCACCTTTTAGTTACGCTATACCATGGATCTTCACCTTTTAGTTACGCTATACCACGGATCTTCACCTTTTAGTTACGCTATACCACGGATCTTCACCTTTTAGTTACGCTATACCACGGATCTTCACCTTTTAGTTACGCTATACCACGGATCTTCAACGTTACGGATTGAATCAATCCCCTGATTTTAGTAATACTATGAATACTATTATTTTAGTAATAATATTGTGTTTGTTTTACCTACAAAAGTACATAAGTAGTACATAAAGCCACACTATTATATACAGTACCAATCAAAAGTTTGGACACACCTACTTGAGCTTTTGCAACAGCTAATGGGGCTCCTAATAAGACACCAAATACCAAAAGTGCAGTCGCAAAAACCATCAGCGCTATGATGAAACTTACCGTCAGGGATAAGTACCTTGGAGTTAAAGGCACCTCAGAAATTGAAGCCCAAATAAATGCTTCACACAGTTCAAGTAACAGACACATCTCAACATCAACTGTTCAGAGGAGACTGAGCGAATCAGACCTTCATGGTCCAATTGCTGCAAAGAAACCACTACTAAAGGGCACCAATAAGAAGAAGAGACTTGCTTTGACCAAGAAACACGAGCAATGGAAAATAGACTGGTGGAAATCTGTCCTTTGGTCTGATGAGTCCAAATTTGAGATTTTTGGTTCCAACCGCTGTGCCTTTATGAGATGCAGAGGACTTGAACGGATGATCTCTGCATGTGTGGTTCCCACCGTGAAGCATGGAGGAGGAGGTGTGATGGTGTGGGGGTTCTTTTCTGGTGACACTGTAAGTGATTTATTTAGATTTCATGACACACATAACGAGCATGGCTACCAAAGCATTCTGCAGCGATACGTCATCCCATCTGGTTTGCGCTTAGTGGGACTATCATTTGTTTTTTAACAGGACAATGACCCAACACACCTCCAGGCTGTATAAGGGCTATTTGACCAAGAAGGAAAGTAATGGAGTGCTACATCAGATGATCTGGCCTCCACAATCAACTGACCTCAACCTAATTGAGATGGTTTGAGAGGAGTTGGACCGCTGAGTGAAGCAAAAGCATCCAACAAGTGCTCAGCAGATGTGGGAACTCCTTCAAGACTGTTGGAAAAGCCTTCCAGGTGAATCTGGTTGAGAGAATACCAAGATTGTGCAAAGCTGTCATCAAGGCAAAGGGTGGCTACTTTGAAGAATCTAAAATCTAAAATATATTATGATTTGTTTAACCCTTTTTTGGTTAATCCATGATTCCATATGTGTTATTACATCGTTTTGATGTCTTCACAATTATTCTACAATGGAGAAAATAGTAAAAATAAAGAAAAACCCTTGAATGAGAATGTGTGTCCCAATTTTTGACTGGTACTGTATATATATATATATATATATATATATATATATATATATATATATATATATATATATATATATATATATATATATATATATATATATATATATATATATATATATATATATATATATATATATATATATATATATATATCATAAGTTGTATCCATTGATGGTGAGAAATGAGGTAGCACAGGACAGGACTTGACACAGCCACAGGACAGGACTTGACACAGCCACAGGACAGGACTTGACACAGCCACAGGACAGGACTTGACACAGCCACAGGACAGGACTTGACACAGCCATAGGTGTTCCTGAAGAGTGTGTAGGGCCGGGTGAACCCAGCAGGACAGAGAGGTGACACACAGAGAGCTGTGATGTGTGAGTCTTCAGAGCTTTGAGCTTGGCAGCAGGGCCCATATTCCCTCATATCACCCTTCTCAGTGACCTCTGACCTGGAAGCACTAAACTTCCAGCAACCTCGGTCTCCCAGGGATGAACCACAGAGCGTGGCATCCTGGGGATGAAGTGGGGTGACGGATAATTTAATTGGAATTGATTTGCATTGTTCAATGTCACTATGAGAGGCGGGGCGTTTCGGCATGGCCAGGCAGGTGGCTTTTTAATGGTGTCTGTGAAGTCACTGGTGGGACCAGGCCAGACACCAAGCATGCGCTCACACACACACACTCACACACACACACACACACTCACACACACACACATCTTGTGTTGTGTGCTGCCACTCACACAATGATCAACCAGATGTGTGCTGCCACTCACACAATGATCAACCAGATGTGTGCTGCCACTCACACAATGATCAACCAGATGTGTGCTGCCACTCACACAATGATCAACCAGATGTGTGCTACGTATGCAGGTTTACAGTCCAGACCGAGAACTTTAGTGGGGAATACCTCTGCTGTACTGTAAGTAAAAGTGTACTTCTGAAGGAATCAGTACAAGACGCACGCACACACACACACACACACACACACACACACACACACACACACACACACACACACACACACACACACACACACACACACACACACACACACACACACACACACACACACACACACACCGCCATTCACTTTATGAAAGAATAACGAATGCAATGAAATTTGTTTTTCACAAGTCCTTGGTCCCAGGCAGCCACAGTTAATGGACTGGCACGACATCAAAATGCCTTCCCGTTAAAGCCCAAGCCCTGGGCTGAGTCCCAAATTGCACCCTATGGGCCCTGGTCAAAAGTAGTGCACCACTATGTAGGGGATAGGGTGCCATTTTGGACGAAGCCCTGGTCGTTTACATCAGGAGCCGACAGGGTATTGTATTGTTCACATATTATTCCAATGTTGGGAAAACGTTGGCAACGGGTACCAGGATAGAACCAGGTTCTGTTAGATGAAAACCATTCATGCTTTATAAGTTGCTATTCCCTCTACTGTTGAGGTGACATTCCCACTCCATTCAAAATTGAAACTGTTACTACCAACAGTGTCTCATGTTAGGAAAGAACACATTCATCTTTCCAGTCCACTGTGTGCACTTGCGTATGTTATGTATGCATGAGCATATGTGAGTGTGAGTTTGGGCCCAGGTTCCAGATTCCTACTGTCTCATCCATGTGACTATCTCCTTAGATGAAGGGGCCAGTTGACCATAACAGTTTCCTGTTCTTCTTCTGTAGCCGTGATACCAACAGACATCAAGCTGTAGAGTCGACCTCTCATTAATCGGCTTCATCCCCTGCCATCCATCCCACATCTGGAATCAATTAGACATGCCTAGACCTAACGAGAGAGAGAGAGAGAGAGAGAGAGAGAGAGAGAGAGAGAGAGAGAGAGAGAGAGAGAGAGAGAGAGAGAGAGAGAGAGAGAGAGAGAGAGAGAGAGAGAGAGAGAGAGATTCACACCTGGGGTGTCTGATTGGCATCTTTCTGTTATTGCATTACAGCACATCTGCTGCTAGACCAGGCAGGTCCAGAGGAGATGATGTGGTATGGAAGGAGGGAGAGGAGAAGGGGAAGGGTCCTTCAACTTCCTACTGACTTTATGTGACATGGAATCATATGATGGAGTAGTTGTCATAAAGGAAGCCAATGCAATGACTCACACTGATCCACTCCAATCCAGTTGAGTTAATGCAATCCCAGCATCTATCAAATTAGACCATTTAAGAGAAAACCAAGTATTGCAAAGGAAAATGTCAGCTGCAACTTCTAACACCGTGATTTTATATCCATATCACTTTATTTCACAGTGACAGGGCTATATTCTGTGACACAGCCTCTATGATGTAATGTAAACTTTACATGGATTACTTAGCGTATGTATTTTTTACAGTGTGATAGATGATGGCACCATCCTTTAGGAACGTATAATTCAACCTAGATCCTAGACTGCCAAAAATAAATAAACATAGGAAACAGAATAGTGTGTGTGTGTGTGTGTGTGTGTGTGTGTGTGTGTGTGTGTGTGTGTGTGTGTGTGTGTGTGTGTGTGTGTGTGTGTGTGTGTGTGTGTGTGTGTGTGTGTGTGTGTGTGTGTGTGTGTGTGTGTGTGTGTGTGTGTGTGTGTGTGTGTGTGTGTACTAGCTAGCTGTGTGGCTGAGGCTAGAATGCTCCACTTCAGCCATTTTGCCTTGAGAGGCCCATGATTGATGTGTCTTGGAGATCATTTGGACGGGAAATGGCCAAGCTTAACCACACAGATATTTTCATCTTCCTCGCGGACCACCAGGGCTCTCAGTCCCCTGTGGTTGTTGGGGAACTAATGGAGGCAGGAAGGAAGGAGAGGATGGTATGTATGGTTCTCCTGAGGAAAGGTAGTTAGTGAACAGGCATAAAACCAACCGCCATGTTGTCAAAACTGCCTTTATTACTGTAAAAGGACCGGTACTTACTCAGTTAAAGGCATGTTTATTTAACTAGGCGAGTTAAATAAGTCAGTTAAGAACGAATTCTTATTTTCAATGACGGCCTAGGAACAGTGGGTTTACTGCCTTGTTCAGGGGGAGGACGACAGAGTTTTACCTTGTCAGCTTGGGAATTCAATCTTGTAACATTTTGATTTACAAGCTCTAACCACTAGGCTACCTGCCGCCCATGAGACAGAGTAGTATGTAGTGTGGTCAGGGTAACCACTAGACTACCTGCCACCCTTGAGACAGAGTAGTATGTAGTGTGGTCAGGGTAACCACTAAACTACCTGCCACCCTTGAGACAGAGTAGTATGTAGTGTGGTCAGGGTAACCACTAGACTACCTGCCGCCCTTGAGACAGAGTAGTATGTAGTGTGGTCAGGGTAACCACTAGACTACCTGCCACTCTTGAGACAGAGTAGTATGTAGTGTGGTCAGGGTAACCACTAGACTACCTGCCCCCTTGAGACAGAGTAGTATGTAGTGTGGTCAGGGTAACCACTAGACTACCTGCCACCCTTGAGACAGAGTAGTATGTAGTGTGGTCAGGGTAACCACTAGACTACCTGCCGCCCTTGAGACAGAGTAGTATGTAGTGTGGTCAGGGTAACCACTAGACTACCTGCCGCCCTTGAGACAGAGTAGTATGTAGTGTGGTCAGGGTAACCACTAGACTACCTGCCGCCCTTGAGACAGAGTAGTATGTAGTGTGGTCAGGGTGACCTGCCGCCCATGAGACAGAGTAGTATGTAGTGTGGTCAGGGTAACCACTAGACTACCTGCCACCCTTGAGACAGAGTAGTATGTAGTGTGGTCAGGGTAACCACTAAACTACCTGCCACCCTTGAGACAGAGTAGTATGTAGTGTGGTCAGGGTAACCACTAGACTACCTGCCGCCCTTGAGACAGAGTAGTATGTAGTGTGGTCAGGGTAACCACTAGACTACCTGCCACCCTTGAGACAGAGTAGTATGTAGTGTGGTCAGGGTAACCACTAGACTACCTGCCCCCTTGAGACAGAGTAGTATGTAGTGTGGTCAGGGTAACCACTAGACTACCTGCCACCCTTGAGACAGAGTAGTATGTAGTGTGGTCAGGGTAACCACTAGACTACCTGCCGCCCTTGAGACAGAGTAGTATGTAGTGTGGTCAGGGTAACCACTAGACTACCTGCCGCCCTTGAGACAGAGTAGTATGTAGTGTGGTCAGGGTGACCACTAGACTACCTGCTGCCCTTGAGACAGAGTAGTATGTAGTGTGGTCAGGGTAACCACTAGACTGCCTGCCACCCTTGAGACAGAGTAGTATGTAGTGTGGTCAGGGTAACCACTAGGCTACCTGCCACCCTTGAGACAGAGTAGTATGTAGTGTGGTCAGGGTAACCACTAGACTGCCTGCCACCCTTGAGACAGAGTAGTATGTAGTGTGGTCAGGGTAACCACTAGGCTACCTGCCGCCCTTGAGACAGAGTAGTATGTAGTGTGGTCAGGGTAACCACTAGACTACCTGCCACCCTTGAGACAGAGTAGTATGTAGTGTGGTCAGGGTAACCACTAGACTACCTGCCGCCCTTGAGACAGAGTAGTATGTAGTGTGGTCAGGGTAACCACTAGACTACCTGCCACCCTTGAGACAGAGTAGTATGTAGTGTGGTCAGGGTAACCACTAGACTACCTGCCCCCTTGAGACAGAGTAGTATGTAGTGTGGTCAGGGTAACCACTAGACTACCTGCCACCCTTGAGACAGAGTAGTATGTAGTGTGGTCAGGGTAACCACTAGACTACCTGCCGCCCTTGAGACAGAGTAGTATGTAGTGTGGTCAGGGTAACCACTAGACTACCTGCCGCCCTTGAGACAGAGTAGTATGTAGTGTGGTCAGGGTGACCACTAGACTACCTGCTGCCCTTGAGACAGAGTAGTATGTAGTGTGGTCAGGGTAACCACTAGACTGCCTGCCACCCTTGAGACAGAGTAGTATGTAGTGTGGTCAGGGTAACCACTAGGCTACCTGCCACCCTTGAGACAGAGTAGTATGTAGTGTGGTCAGGGTAACCACTAGACTGCCTGCCACCCTTGAGACAGAGTAGTATGTAGTGTGGTCAGGGTAACCACTAGGCTACCTGCCGCCCTTGAGACAGAGTAGTATGTAGTGTGGTCAGGGTAACCACTAGACTACCTGCCACCCTTGAGACAGAGTAGTATGTAGTGTGGTCAGGGTAACCACTAGACTACCTGCCACCCTTGAGACAGAGTAGTATGTAGTGTGGTCAGGGTAACCACTAGACTACCTGCCACCCTTGAGACAGAGTAGTATGTAGTGTGGTCAGGGTAACCACTAGACTACCTGCCACCCTTGAGACAGAGTAGTATGTAGTGTGGTCAGGGTAACCACTAGACTACCTGCCGCCCTTGAGACAGAGTAGTATGTAGTGTGGTCAGGGTAACCACTAGACTACCTGCCACCCTTGAGACAGAGTAGTATGTAGTGTGGTCAGGGTAGCCACTAGACTGCCTGCCACCCTTGAGACAGAGTAGTATGTAGCGTGGTCAGGGTAACCACTAGGTGACCCTGGTAGACCCTCTTCAACACAGAGAGGGAGTAGCTAGGCTTCTTAACCTTTTACTGCAGTGGGCTAAATCAGGGTCACTCAGAGGGTTTCTTGGTATTCTTAAATAAAGTACACACCTCACGCAGATTGTTAAATAAACACCTGTACCATGTTGAAATGCATTCCATTTGGAGTTTGCATGCTAATATTACACGTTATAAACATCACAGAAGCCTGAAATATAAGGAAACGGTTTTGTCATTGACTGCAGGAGAGGTTCCAGCTTACTGTAGGCCTACGTTTAGCCATTTCAGGCCATTGAAGGGATCTACAATACGTACTGTAAGTCTTGTTTCCAGAACACCGGTTCTATTCTTGTCTTTTACAATCCTGTGTGACTGGATGTCCATCAAGTCAGTCAAAATACAAGTAAATCACACAGGAATGCTAAGAGCAATATTTTGTAGAAGAGGTGAAGTCGTAAAAAGCAGCAGCAAGAGTTTTGTTTTCAATGAGAACATTACATCCTAAATGGCTTCGCCTACCAAACAGACAGGAAATAATACATTGTGGCTTAACTATAACAGTGATGATTCATTTTATAAAAAGTATCCTGCAAGGTAATCCCAAAGCTGTAAATTCTAACTCCGCTCCCCTGGCTCACCAACTAACTGCAAAAACAGATACACACACCCACTCAAATGAAAGAGTAGACTAGAGGAGAGTGCTTCTCTGTGCAACAATAAAAGGCGTATTGTTGTCCGTGTTACCAGAGCCACAGGTCTCAGTGTAGCTCAGTGGCCATTAGGACTCCCACCAGAAGCCTTCCGGACGATCACTACTCCTCTCACTACTCCTCTCGCCAATGTTTCAGTCTGCTCCAGTATCCTCCAGGCTCACAGGAAATATCTGTTGGATATACAACTCCACCTCTGAGCTTTAGGAGGATTCTTAACCTAATCAAATGCCACCAATTGGTGTGATGATGTTGCCATAGAAGTATACATCTTTTCAAGTGTCATATTTGGTCGATACCTCTTCTGAGGGGCCGGTTGGATTTGACTCTCCATAACAGATCAATCTCAGTCTTCTCTCTTCCAAGAAATGGTCATTGGTCATTGCTAAGTGACACCCCAAGAATACTGTCGCTCATTGGTCAGTCAATCACACCCGTAACAATGGTGGCTGTCACGGTGGAATAAAAGCTGTTAAACTGATGACATCAAGCTTGGAAGATCCAATTTATAACGGACATACACAGTGTTGGGCTCAAATGAGTTATATAATGTATTTCTATCAGATTAACTAAGGCATGGTAGTGAGAGTTCTTGTATAACATTCAAGCCCTCACTGTATGCTTCAACTTGTCCTTTTGAACATACTGAAGCTTTTGATGAGCGCTGCTAGACAGCTGGAGTAATGGGGATGCAAGAACCTAGCCTCTGGCTGGATGTATATTTAGTGAAGTGAGAGTTTTTACAGACTACCTACCTCTCATTGTGGCTCAGCGTGAGACTGTATTATGGATAGGCATGATGGGCTTCTTGTAAAGAGACTGTTTTACCTACAGCTGGCTAGCAGACCGTCGTAACACTGAATAAGAGCTCGCTACATCTTCCACTGTGTTGTGATCATAGCTGCATCAACTTGTCATTAGCTTTCTGCCATGTCCCCAACAACCAAATGTTCTGCTTTTCACTAGAAATGGAAAGAGAGCCTGTGACGTGACTTCCACTTTTGGATGTTAACAAGGCGACACTTAACTCCTCCTCCATATTGACTGGATTGGTTCAACAGTGCAGAAGATAACCTTCCCCGACCGTATTTAGGGGATCTAGTTTCAGGCATTTATTTTTACGCTAGGTTACCTTGGCATAGACCTTCCCTCCAGGAACAATAACGTTATTTAAATTTCAATACTGTATCTGATCTATCGCTGGGATTGTAACATGGCTGTTGAGTTTCAGTGGGCTCCAGAGAAAGTAGTTCCAGTCAGACCACCTTGGATCCATACGCCATTGGAGATTTGGCAAAGTAGACGCCTCGGCCACGGAGGCAGCACTAACTTTCTTTTCAACACACACACGTACACACACACACACACACACACACACACACACACACACACACACACACACACACACACACACACACACACACACACACACACACACACACACACACACACACACACACACACACACACACCTTAAATTCCATGGAGGACCACAAACACCAAGGAGGTTGGGATACCACACAAACTGTTCAAACACGTTAAAGCGTAGGTCCATTCACCAAGGTAGAGTGACTTTTTATGTCATTGTTGTTTTTATTATACCACCTTTTATAAACTGGGTGTTTTGGGCCCTGTATGTTGATTGGCTGAAAGCCGTGGTATATCATATATACAGTAATACACTAGATAGCTCCATTTTCAGCCTTGGAACTGGGTGAGGTTTTCATTGCCAAGCGAAATACACAGAAATCTCTTGCCAACGCCAACCAAACAGAACTGCATATCATCGTTGAACAGAACTTTGAAATGTGTATACAGTGTGTTGCATAGCTTGGCTAAACCTTTACATTCTCATGGAGCAGGACAATTGGAAATGGCTGACCGATTCTAATCTTTCGGTTGTTTTTAGAGTTGTATTTTTATTGATGTTGTGTTATTGTTTGTATTTAGTACGCACACACACACACATACACACACAAACACGCAAACACACACTCACTCACACATGCACACGCGAGGGCACAAAAACACACACACGCACATACACTTAGGTGTACACACTCCTGTGTTCACATATCTTTTCAAATAGCCCCTCCAGTTAACCATCTGTGTCTCTGCACATAAACACACCTTCTGTCCAGCTTTAGACATATACAATAAAAAGCTGAGCCCATTGTTGATTCTCCTCCTCTGTTCCCCCCTTTCTTCTCTGGATGGTTTCTACACACACACACGCACACACACACAAAAAAAACACACACACACACACACACAGACAGTTATAAAGGGCCAGGCTTCTCTGTAGTGCATGTCCTCATCTGTCTGCACAGCGGGATGCTGTGGAGTCTGGCAGGAGAAACTGAGTAGGGGAGGAGAGGAGAAGAGGATATGAGAAACTGAGTAGGGGAGGAGAGGAGAAGAGGATAGGAGAAACTGAGTAGGGGAGGAGAGGAGAAGAGGATAGGAGAAACTGAGTAGGGGAGGAGAGGAGAAGAGGATATGAGAAACTGAGTAGGGGAGGAGAGGAGAAGAGGATAGGAGAAACTGAGTAGGGGAGGAGAGGAGAAGAGGATAGGAGAAACTGAGTAGGGGAGGAGAGGAGAAGAGGATAGGAGAAACTGAGTAGGGGAGGAGAGGAGAAGAGGATAGGAGAAACTGATGAGGGGAGGAGAGGAGAAGAGGATAGGAGAAACTGAGGAGAGCAGAAGAGGGCAGGAGAGGAGAAGAGGGCAGGAGAAATGAGGAGGGGAGGAGAGGAGAAGATGACAGGAGAAACTGAGGAGGGGAGGAGAGGAGAAGAGGATAGGAGAAACTGAGGAGAGCAGAAGAGGGCAGGAGAGGAGAAGAGGGCAGGAGAAATGAGGAGGGGAGGAGAGGAGAAGATGACAGGAGAAACTGAGGAGGGGATGAGAGGAGAAGATGACAGGAGACACTGAGGAGGGGAGGAGAGGAGAAGAGGACAGGAGAAACTGAGGAGAGGAGAAGATGACAGGAGACACTGAGGATGGGAGGAGAGGAGAAGATGACAGGAGACACTAAGGGGGGGGAGGAGAGGAGAAGAGGACAGGAGAAACTGAGGAGGGGAGGAGAGGAGAAGAGGACAGGAGACACTGAGGAGGGGATGAGAGGAGAAGATGACAGGAGACACTGAGGAGGGGAGGAGAGGAGAAGAGGACAGGAGACACTGAGGAGGGGAGGAGAGGAGAAGATGACAGGAGACACTGAGGAGGGGAGGAGAGGAGAAGAGGACAGGAGAAACTGAGGAGGGGAGGAGAGGAGAAGATGACAGGAGACACTGAGGAGGGGAGGAGAGGAGAAGAGGATAGGAGAAACTGAGGAGAGGAGAAGAGGGCAGGAGAGGAGAAGAGGGCAGGAGAAAATGAGGAGGGGAGGAGAGGAGAAGATGACAGGAGACACTGAGGAGGGGAGGAGAGGAGAAGAGGACAGGAGACACTGAGGAGGGGAGGAGAGGAGAGGAGAAGAGGACAGGAGAAACTGAGGAGGGGAGGAGAGGAGAAGATGACAGGAGACACTGAGGAGGGGAGGAGAGGAGAAGAGGACAGGAGAAACTGAGTAGGGGAGGAGAGGAGAAGAGGATAGGAGAAGCTTATGAGGGGAGGAGAGGAGAAGATGACAGGAGACACTGAGGAGGGGAGGAGAGGAGAAGATGACAGGAGACACTGAGGAGGGGAGGAGAGGAGAAGAGGACAGGAGAAACTGAGTAGGGGAGGAGAGGAGAAGAGGATAGGAGAAGCTTATGAGGGGAGGAGAGGAGAAGATGACAGGAGACACTGAGGAGGGGAGGAGAGGAGAAGAGGATAGGAGAAACTGAGGAGGGGAGGAGAGGAGAAGAGGACAGGAGAAACTGAGGAGGGGAGGAGAGGAGAAGACAGGAGACACTGAGGAGGGGAGGAGAGGAGAAGAGGACAGGAGAAACTGAGGAGAGAAGATGACAGGAGACACTGAGGATGGGAGGAGAGGAGAAGATGACAGGAGACACTAAGGGGGGAGGAGAGGAGAAGAGGACAGGAGAAACTGAGGAGGGGAGGAGAGGAGAAGAGGACAGGAGACACTGAGGAGGGGAGGAGAGGAGAAGAGGACAGGATACACTGAGGAGGGGAGGAGAGGAGAAGAGGACAGGAGAAACTGAGGAGGGGAGGAGAGGAGAAGATGACAGGAGACACTGAGGACGGGAGGAGAGGAGAAGAGGACAGGATAACCTGAGTAGGAGAGGAGAGGAGAAGAGGATAGGAGAAACTGATGAGGGGAGGAGAGGAGAAGATGACAGGAGACACTGAGGAGGGGAGGAGAGGAGAAGAGGACAGGAGAAACTGAGGAGGGGAGGAGAGGAGAAGAGGATAGGAGACACTGAGGAGGGGAGGAGAGGAGAAGAGGATAGGAGAAACTGAGGAGAGAAGAAGAGGGCAGGAGAAAATGAGGAGGGGAGGAGAGGAGAAGAGGAGAGGAGAAACTGAGTAGGGGAGGAAAGGAGAAGAGGATAGGAGAAACTGATGAGGGGAGGAGAGGAGAAGAGGACAGGAGAAACTGAGGAGAGGAGAAGATGACAGGAGACAATGAGGAGGGGAGGAGAGGAGAAGATGACAGGAGACACTGAGGAGGGGAGGAGAGGAGAAGAGGACAGGAGAAACTGAGGAGAGGAGAAGATGACAGGAGACAATGAGGAGGGGAGGAGAGGAGAAGGACAGGAAACACTGAGGAGGGGAGGAGAGGAGAAGAGGACAGGAGAAACTGAGGAGGGAAGGAGAGGAGAAGATGACAGGAGACACTGAGGAGGGGAGGAGAGGAGAAGAGGATAGGAGAAACTGAGGAGAGGAGAAGAGGAGAAGAGGACAGGAGACACTGAGGAGGGGAGGAGAGGAGAAGAGGACAGGAGAAACAGGAGGGGAGGAGAGGAGAAGATGACAGGAGACACTGAGGAGGGGAGGAGAGGAGAAGAGGACAGGAGAAACTGAGTAGGAAGGGGGGGAGAAGAGGATAGGAGAAACTGATGAGGGGAGGAGAGGAGAAGATGACAGGAGACACTGAGGAGGGGAGGAGAGGAGAAGAGGACAGGAGAAACTGAGGAGGGGAGGAGAGGAGAAGATGACAGGAGACACTGAGGAGGGGAGGAGAGGAGAAGAGGACAGGAGAAACTGAGGAGGGGAGGAGAGGAGAAGATGACAGGAGACACTGAGGAGGGGAGGAGAGGAGAAGAGGACAGAATAAACTGTGTAGGAGAGAAGAGGAGAAGAGGATAGGAGAAACTGATGAGGGGAGGAGAGGAGAAGATGACAGGAGACACTGAGGAGGGGAGGAGAGGAGAAGAGGACAGGAGAAACTGAGGAGGGGAGGAGAGGAGAAGAGGACAGGAGACACTGAGGAGGGGAGGAGAGGAGAAGAGGATAGGAGAAACTGAGGAGAGAAGAAGAGGGCAGGAGAAAATGAGGAGGGGAGGAGAGGAGAAGAGGAGAGGAGAAACTGAGTAGGGGAGGAAAGGAGAAGAGGATAGGAGAAACTGATGAGGGGAGGAGAGGAGAAGATGACAGGAGACACTGAGGAGGGGAGGAGAGGAGAAGAGGACAGGAGAAACTGAGGAGAGGAGAAGATGACAGGAGACAATGAGGAGGGGAGGAGAGGAGAAGACAGGAGACACTGAGGAGGGGAGGAGAGGAGAAGAGGACAGGAGAAACTGAGGAGGGGAGGAGAGGAGAAGATGACAGGAGACACTGAGGAGGGGAGGAGAGGATAAGAGGACAGGAGAAACTGAGGAGGGCAGGAGAGGAGAAGATGACAGGAGACACTGAGGAGGGGAGGAGAGGAGAAGAGGACAGGAGAAACTGAGTAGGAGAGGAGAGGAGAAGAGGATAGGAGAAACTGATGAGGGGAGGAGAGGAGAAGATGACAGGAGACACTGAGGAGGGGAGGAGAGGAGAAGAGGACAGGAGAAACTGAGGAGGGGAGGAGAGGAGAAGAGGACAGGAGACACTGAGGAGGGGAGGAGAGGAGAAGAGGATAGGAGAAACTGAGGAGAGAAGAAGAGGGCAGGAGAAAATGAGGAGGGGAGGAGAGGAGAAGATGACAGGAGAAACTGAGGAGGGGAGGAGGGAGAAGATGACAGGAGACACTGAGGAGGGGAGGAGAGGAGAAGAGGACAGGAGAAACTGAGGAGGGGAGGAGAGGAGAAGAGGACAGGAGACACTGAGGAGGGGAGGAGAGGAGAAGAGGATAGGAGAAACTGAGGAGAGGAGAAGAGGACAGGAGACACTGAGGAGGGGAGGAGAGGAGAAGAGGGCAGGAGAAACTGAGGAGGGGAGGAGAGGAGAAGAGGATAGGAGGACTGGATGGGAGGAGAGTTAAGAAGAAGAAACGCTGAGTCCCTGGTGCCAGCACCATATTGGTTCACACACACACACACACACACACACACACACACACACACACACACACACACACACACACACACACACACACACACACACACACACACACACACACACACACACACACACACACACACACACACACACACACACACACACACACACACACACACACACACACACATTCACATTTACACTATGTGAAATATTTGTTTGAAGTATTCTAGTCCCCCTGTACACACAGTAGTAGCATAGACATACAGCACCAGCCTCTATAATGGCCTCTACTGGTATATGGCCTCCGATGAGGCATTGATTTGCGATCCGATGACTAACTGGACGCCCCGTCATTCACGTTATCAATGGGGTGTGAGAGGAGAGAGGGGAAGGCTGTTGGTATTTGGCACCAGAGATCCCCCACACTGGGTGCCAAACCAAACAGAGGCTTAAGCCCCAAGACACTGGACAAACCGTTCTCTGTCATCGCAATACTTCACGCTGTCTCCACCACCGCCCAGCCAAAAATACATGGTGCATATCCTGTGGATGTGGAAGTCAGAGAAGGAAGAGAAGGAGAACGAAGGAGAGTGCTCTCTCTTTTTCTTTCTATCTTTTTCTCTCTCTCTCTGTCTTTCTCTCTGTTCTCTCATTCTCTCTCTGTCTTTCTCTCTGTTCTCTCATTCTCTCTCTGTCTTTATCTCTGTTCTCGCATTCTCTCTCCGTCTTCCTCTCTGGTCTCTCATTCTCTCTCTGTCTTTCTCTCTGTTCTCTCATTCTCTCTCTGTCTTTCTCTCTGTTCTCTCATTCTCTCTCTGTGTCTTTCTCTCTGTTCTCTCATTCTCTCTCTGTCTTTCTCTCTGTTCTCTCATTCTCTCTCTGTATTTCTCTCTGTTCTCTCATTCTCTCCGTCTTTCTCTCTGTTCTCTCATTCTCTCCGTCTTTCTCTCTGTTCTCTCATTCTCTCTCTGTCTTTCTCTCTGTTCTCTCATTCTCTCTCTGTCTTTCTCTCTGTTCTCTCATTCTCTCTCTGTATTTCTCTCTGTTCTCTCATTCTCTCTCTGTGTCTTTCTCTCTGTTCTCTCATTCTCTCTCTGTCTTTCTCTCTGTTCTCTCATTCTCTCTGTCTTTCTCTCTGTTCTCTCATTCTCTCTGTCTTTCTCTCTGTTCTCCCATTCTCTCTCTGTCTTTCTCTCTGTTCTCTCATTCTCTCTGTCTTTCTCTCTGTTCTCCCATTCTCTCTCTGTCTTTCTCTCTGTTCTCTCATTCTCTCTGTCTTTCTCTCTGTTCTCCCATTCTCTCTCCGTCTTCCTCTCTGGTCTCTCATTCTCTCTCTGTCTTTCTCTCTGTTCTCTCATTCTCTCTCTGTCTTTCTCTCTGTTCTCTCATTCTCTCCGTCTTTCTCTCTGTTCTCTCATTCTCTCTCCGTCTTCCTCTCTGGTCTCTCATTCTCTCTCTGTATTTCTCTCTGTTCTCTCATTCTCTCTCTGTCTTTCTCTCTGTTCTCTCATTCTCTCCGTCTTTCTCTCTGTTCTCTCATTCTCTCTCTGTCTTTCTCTCTGTTCTCTCATTCTCTCTGTCTTTCTCTCTGTTCTCTCATTCTCTCTCCGTCTTCCTCTCTGGTCTCTCATTCTCTCTCTGTCTTTCTCTCTGGTCTCTCATTCTCTCTCTGTCACTAAAGCCAAAAACCACTCTATAAAAACTGTTTGGACCTCAGCTTGAGACGTACAGAGACAGGGAAGGGATTTGTTATATTATTTGTCTGTGTAATAGTCCATTGACAACTCTCATAACAGGAGGAAGACAAATAAGCGGTAGAAGGTGGAAGTAGGAAGGGGAGAACCGTACTAATAAGCATGGCTTAACTCTGAAATCCTCCCAGTTCAATGCCTGTACATGAACTGTTCAAATAGTTAACAGAAATTATTTACCATAACTTTTGCTTTAAATCACCATAATATGCTGTAGGCCCCATATACTGTCTACTGATGTTCTCAATCTTGTTATTTAATTGAAGGGAAATAAGATGTATCCTTTAGGGCCATAGCACAGTTAGAACAATGACACAGATATTTCACTGGATGTATAAATGTGAAGCATCCGGTTGGCCTTTCCACTCACTACCAAATATGGTAGTGAGAGGAAGCCTACTGGCGGGCTGTGGGAGAAGATAGAATGAGATTCTGCAAATGAAACATTTGACCTCAAACAGTTTTCTGTTCCCAAAACTAGAATATGTTATGAACAGAGTGGACTAAGTTTAGTAGACTTTACACTTTGCAAAAATCGCATTG